>NC_133345.1:39427352-39727352 GCF_030506205.2 Paramisgurnus dabryanus | reverse complement strand
GGGGAAAACAGAATCTTAAATGCTTATTGCCTTTAATATTCTGTAAATCTCTGACTTAAGCTTTGCTCTGAACGTAATATGACATGCCACTGCGGGCACCGTATAATCCCAGATAAATATTTTAGTCCAATAAATAATTCCATTTGTTCTGCTATCCAAGAGCTTGAACGAGGCTTCGCCAACCATACAGAGTGCAACCCTTATCATCCAACATCTTGCATGCTCCACGGAGATCAAAAGGTCTTGTAGCGCTAGTGTGATGGTCAAACCGCTAAACAAAGTATTTGTAGATGTCACACCATTCTGTGTATTCTTCTGTCATTAGCATCGCTGTTCAGCAAGGTTAGATTAGCTTTGTTCAAGCTTGGCTGGGTATTTTTAAGCAATGAAAACTTTGCAAATGACTAAATGGGACATAAATCAAACTCCTCCTTTATGCCAGAGCCGCACTGCTCATTATTCATCTGACCTTCCCACGCTGAACTTTGATTGGGAATATACAGCAATGTATGTCGGAAGAGAGCACAATCTTGTAAAAGCTGCAACATTACTGAGTTTTTTATCTGTACAACGTAATATCAAAAATAGGTTGTGACTTTGCATTAATGTTAATACAAACCTTTTTTTTTTTCGTTCTCATATAAACCATGATTTTAATATGCTTGTCTGAAATATTTAAGTGCAAAGATCTTTAAATGTTTAATATTCTTATCTGTTATTACCATTTTATATGGTGATAGTAAAAATATTAAAGTAATATACAAGTGCTATAAAATTAATATAATATGTGTTTAGACAGCCTGATCTCACAAGAATTTGTACATATTTAACGATTTGGCTATTTCTTATGAATTCATACGAAGTGAATTGTGCAAAAACGTACAATTTGCATGAAAAAAAACAACAACAACAAAACCGAACTCCTAACCCCAACGTCACATGGGTCAAGGCAAATTGTACCAAAAATAACGAATGTGGTCGTTTTAATTGATAAAAATTTGCCAACTTGTAAAATATGTATGAATTCTCGTGAGTTAGCTTTTCGTTTAGACATAAATATTAAATATATTTCGTCTGAAACGAGACTACATTTACAATTACTTAATGCTAAATACTAACATGTATGTATGTTTGAATTTGATTTAAAGATATGACAATGTTAAAGGGGAGGGTCAGGTTTAAACACATCTGCATTGGATACGCTTGTGTATCTCTGCTCATGACTCCTCAGGAAGCCTCCTCACGGTGCAATTAAAGAATTGAGAAGTCCTACATGATGACAAAGCTTAATCAGTTTCTGGGTCATAGGATGTTGAAGCACACAGCAGTGAGGAAACAAGGAAGCAGATTGAGAAGCACCCTATTTTCTCCTCTCTCTAGGAGAAATCAAACACCAAAATAAAAGCTCCTAACAAAACCAAATAAATAACCAATTGCAAAAAAATAAATACAAAAATTTACTAAAATCTCACATATGTATATTTAAAGACGAGCAGTTTTGAGTTTTACAGCAAGTTTTCATAGTACAATGAACTCTTTAATCTCAAAAGATCAAGGGGAATTGGATTGCTCACATGTACTCCTAAAAAGGAAAGCACAGGCATAAGTCTTGAAATCATTTCCTAGCTTGAGTTAAATGTCAAATACTCTTTTTCCACATCAGATATTTTTAATAAGCTGCTTGGAATATGTTTAAAGACATGATCAGAAGAGAAACTAAAAACTCCTTAAAATTGGTCAAATCTAAATTTACAGTACAGTCCTTCTTAGAATTACTGGTACCCCTGGTAAAAAATAAGCAAAGGAGGCTGAGGATCTGCATAGTTTTTCATTGATCTTTTATATAAGAAAATAATAAATTAAAAATATCTATGACAGGATCTTGATTTTGTCCTCAGTGAACCATTTTTGTGTTCAGTTTGATGCTGTTTTGAAGATCCATAACACAGCCCATCGGATGAGATCAGGTTTTAATTTTTGATCTGTTTGCATTATATCCATGATGTCATAATTCTGAATAAGATGTACAGGACTTTATTAAAGGCATTAACACAGCATTAAAGACCTAAAGCAGGGTACAAACTAATGCTTTTTGGCTTTGGCTCTATCATTCAAAAACTATTTAAGTTAGATTAACCATTTTTTTACACAATCAATACGAACATCTCTACTACAGATAAACACTTAAAGTTTGTTTGTGGGATCTAGCGTTATCATACAATTACACAAAAAGTGACAGGAGTGCAAATGTTACAACTTACAGCATACTGTGGGTGGGGTTCATTGTAACAAACAGAGCGTTTGTTGTAACACCTGCTAGAAAATGTAGTTAAACAGAAATAAAATGTTGTCTATATACTAAAGGTGGATATTGTTTATATATCTGCCTATAATAGATAGATATCCACACATTCATCCATGTTCGTTCCTCTAACCATCCTTGTATTATGCATCAATGCATATAAATAGTTTTTTTAAAGGGCTGCACAATTAAAACAAAAATAAAATCATAATCCTGAGTTATTTGCCCTGATATTGCATTAACAGTTATCATTTTAATGAATAGTATTTACATTGTTTTTATTTTATTATCATTGTATACCTGAGGCTTAATTGTAACACAGTGTGACAAATAACCGCGCTGTGTAAAAATGTTTTCAATCCAGGCTATCAGTTACTAGGAGTTGCTGACATGTTTCAAAATGCTGTTATGTTTTAGGTAACCAGACAGTGATTAAAATAAGGTTGGATTTGGTGACTTACACACCTAACTCAGAAATCAAAAAAATATATATAAGATGAAGAAATTTACTTGTATGCCTCCAAAACACTCTTTGTTCAATATCTTAACAAAAACACATCAAAACTTTTCACAAATTCACAGAAGATAATCTTCTGACAGTAAGAGAAAAAGACCAAAAGCACAGATTGCTCAGCCCTGTATAAATATATAAAGTAGCCTTTGTGTTGCGTCATATTTAGGATGACCATCATCTTTGCTTTCTTTTAGTAAAGATGCCAACAATTCTCACCAGGATAGTAAATGACAGAGATTGCAGTAATTCAACTCTACTGTGTTTTACCATATACTAGTAGTTTTATCTTCCAAATCTCTGGTTTTATATTTTTTATATAGAATTTTATATATTTCCCATGACTCTGATAGGGAACAGGGCCTGTGGGCAGGACCCATAACTACACAGAGGTTGTTTTATGCATTAAAAGATGCTTCAGGAACAGAATTCATTTCCCAAAGCACAGATTCTATCACACATATCAGCCTTCCAATCAAATTTCTCTTCACATGAACAGAAAGCTCTGGGAGCTTCTGATAGACGCCAACATACAAAACCTGCTGAACACATTTATAGTAATGCTGTTATCTTTTGTTCATCTGATAGCAAATATTTGTCATTTTACAGGCCAATAACGTCTCACAGAAACAAGGCCACACACTGGCAAATATCTTTTTACACACTGCCTTGATCTAAATGAAAGTAATTATGTAAGGACTGCTTAAAGATGCGTCATGTTATGAATAGTCTTTTAGTAAGAATGCATTAAACTGTGAATAAATATGGTAAAGTTTAAAACTAAAAATTCCTTTTTTGTCTTTTAACAAAAAGCTTAGTGCCGATGTTGTTTGAAAAGTACTTTTATTACACACAATTTGAAGATGCAAATGTTGACGCCACTGGGTGAGACAGTAGCAACTCATTCACACCCCTTGAATAAAAATGGTGAATTTTTTAAGATTGGCACACTACTACTCACCTAGATTTGCAGGTTCCAATTTTTTAGATTCTCTAAGCAGTTAAACTGTTAAGAGAAACAGTGTTTCTTGAAAATCAACATTGCATATACAGTTTGATCATTCCAACCACAAAACAGAAGACAATTGAAAATCTTGTTTCTTTTTAAAGACAGAAATTACTTAAATGCAGTGTTTCTCACAGTGAGGGGTGATAACACCTATCTCTCTCTTCTAGCCCCCACCATTCTTTCTCACCACTGGGAACAAAATTTCAAGGAAGTTGAAGAGTTGTACATTGACAGGAAGGGTCAGAGAGAAGGTACTTTTGACAAGCGTACCAAAGTTGGGGCAATGAACCAAGAGAGTCAATTAAAAATTAAATGGACCCTATTTGATAATTACTTAGAGCTGTTCTTTCTTGATGCTCAAGGTGACTAAATAATTCTTTGTGAAGGAGTCAGTAATGCTCAGAGCAGGCGGGCTCAGGGAAATCATCTGAGGGTGACGGAACAACACAAAGTAATTGACTGCACGAAGGCCAAGATGAGCTGTGTGTATTTCTGCTGGGTTTGTCATGACTGCTGACCATCCGTGGGGTAAAACAACGCCCTTATCCATGCACACCAGTCTGTGGAAAGTCTCCGTCAATGTTGAAAGGCAGCACTGTGCCAAAAATTTTTTGGATATTGCTCTCTTTTTTCATTTGATTGGCTGGTTGCTAGACTGTTGCTCTACACTAGCTAAGGTGTTGTGAGTCGCACAAATACTCTCCATTCTGGTCCAGATTCCAAAATATTCTGTCGCCGGTATGGGTACTGCTAGTCTCCAAATCGTCACACCTGACTGTTGGCTGAACGTCTGATGTATACGGCACACTTTTCTGTTAACATTTCAGCAGCTTCGAAAGTTGTCCTCTGATTGGTTGACATAACTGACATAAAATTATTGGCATACAGGATTTTCCTGCAGATGTGTCGCGTTCTTTAACGGTCCGCCTGAAAATAACACAAAGCCGAAAAGTATGCTAGGTTTATGGCATAAAGTCTTTAATTCATTCCCGCCAGCCTTTTTTCGAAAAGTTGCCTGCCAGCATTTTTTTATGATTTTCAAAAAAATTTTCACGTTTCACAAAATGCCTTCTAGGAATACATTTTCTTCTAAAAATATATAAACAAACAAATATATTAAATGAAAGAACAGACCCTCTGCTTTCAAACAAACAAACAAAACAGTAAAAAAAAATTATTTTTTTTTAGCAAAAAGCTGAAATAATAGCATTTTTGTTAAGGAATTTTGTTTTTGATAAGATTCAGAATGATTATCAAAAAATACACAGAGTGTAAAGTTAATAAATCATTTTTTGCTTCAGGTTTTTTATAAATTGGGTAAGTGCGCCATCTCTGGATAATCGTAAGATAATCAGATAACCAAAAAACATCAGGAGCACGTTTTTTCATGCAATTTTTTTCTCTTAATTGATGAGATAACTTGTCTATGGCAGCGAAAGAGTTAAAAGACATCAAAGAGTTTTGATTGAGACAAATAGTAAAAACTAAAAGAGATATTTTAACATGTTTGTCATTGTTGGCAAACCTCAGAGACATCCATAATTGATCATGTACAGATTTCATCTCCCCATAAACATGACACGGCATGAAGCGAAACGTGATTGGTTGCTGTCAGTCATGTGGCCTCTTGGGCAGTCCTTGGCCTTTTAAAGTGGCCACGGTTCCCAGACCTTTAGGCTGGTTACGCAAGGCTAGGCCACTGCTGTCTGAGCATTAATTGTACAGATGCAATGTGACATCAAATGCAGTTTGATCGTTACCCCGGATTTCCACCGACTGCGGAGCAGCTGCAGATCTGCTCCGCTGCTTTACGGCTCTGCACTTTGCCGTCCGCCAATACCCACCAGTTCCGTATTGGTTGCAGAGCGGCTCCGTGCTGAAGTGACGAGGATCCATGAGGTCTCGCAAATTCACGTGATGATCGTGCCATACCTAGTTCTGTCTCCGCCAATTATGACTTGAATTATGACGTTTTTACAAACCAGCCCAGATCACAACACGAGATTGCGCGTAGACAGAGCAGTACATCAAATCCATCCAAAATTAAAAAAATAAGAAAGCTGCTAAAACCATTTATTTATGCTCTATCTTTAATGTATTTATTATACCATATACCATATACTAGCCTTTCCGCAGTCAGTGGAAATTGGGGGTTAAATGCATGAAGATGCAACGAACATAGCTATATGCATTTTGTGTAAGGAGATGCAACATATGCTAGGCATTACATGCATGGAGATGCTTCAAATGTATTTAATGCATTACAGGTACATACATGAAGATGCAGCACAGACTGTGTTAAATGCACAAAAATGCAACAAATGCCAGCCGAGCATTAAATGCACAAAGATGCAACAAACGTCTGAGCGTTAAATGCATGTAGATGCTACAAACGCAGTTCAAATGCTAAATGCATAAAGATGCAACTGATGCAGTCTGAGCATTAAATGCACTAAGATCCAACAAACACAGTCTGTGTGTTTAATGTACACAGATACAACAAATGCAGTCTAAGCATAAAGCGGGTGAAGATGCAACAAACACAATTTGATGACTAAGGGTGCATCCCAATGAAAGGTAAGGCTTGATATTTGAAGTCGGCAGCCTCTAAAGGCCACGAAGCGAACTGAAATAAGACAGTCTAGCCTACGGGGGGAGTTGCGTCACTTGCTGTTCTCGCCCACTATGCTTGTCAGCGGGACACAACAGCTGAGACCCATCAGACTTTTAAAAATAAATATGGAGGCAGATATTTATTTTATTTTATTTTAGAAAATATGACACACTGATGCAGATTAAACTATCCAACAGTATGTATAATTTACCAACCTTATAAATATACAAAAGCAAAACGCAACACACACAATATTGTAGCAATAATATTAATTCACATGATTAAAACATCATTTAAATCACAAAGACCTTTAATTTGCAATATATACACTTTTATTTAACCACAGCTTTGAATGTTTATTTCAAAATACACAGACATCACAAGCGCGCATTGAATCTTGGGATAGCCAAGACCTTAAAGGATACATCTATGCATCCTTGGTTTCAGGGGAAAAAAGGGCCACATTTGGAGGCTTGTATGTGAAGGAGCCTTCGAATTGTGACACCATTCGTTGTGGCCCGCTGTTGTCATTTGCCTTTAAATACGGCCTTGGGAGGAATTTAATTCCTAAATTTGGATGCACCCTAAATGTGTCAGAATCCTGTTTTCCTGAACTCCTGTTCTTGTGTTGCTCCGCCCCCTTGTTTGTTGCCATGGACATTAATTCATACTCATAGTTGCTGATTGTTTCTGTTTTGTTAATGGTTCCTGTCATGTTTAAATACCCAGCCGGTTCAGTTTGTTTGTCGATCGTTGGTTTTATGTTATGTGGTTCCTGTTTCCTTTTAACAGGATTTTTTATCTGTTAAACATTTGGATCTGCATTTGGATCCGCTACCTTTGCATGCATCCTATCTTAATGTAACAAAATGCATGAAGATGCAACAAAACACAGTCCAAATGTTGAGCGCATGAAGATGCAACTACACAGTTTGATCATTAAATGCAAGAAGACTTCAAAGCTTTTAATCAACCCAGAGCACAGTTCACTTCTGTGTCAGGAGCCATTTTAAGTGTCAATGTCACATTCTGTGCGATGCATAGAATCGATCATCCTCAAATCATCCCTCCAATCAATAACACTCTGCGCCTGTTATTTTCATCTGACTGAATCTGTGCCTTGATTCCCCTGACTGCTAATACAGCAGCTCTTGCTGATCACAGGGCAGCATCAGCCCCCCTTTTCAGATTTGAGGTAATTAGCAGACTCATTGTACAGTCACGCTTGGACGCCCTCCTTCCCCATCTGTGTATTACACAGAAAGGGCTTTATTACTGATGCAAACAGACACAATTTCACACGCTCTTATCAGCAGGCTTGCAGTGCTAAGTCTCAGGCGTGTCCCCGTGCGGCCACAGGAGCCAGAACAGATTAAGGGTCATCATAACAGACGACAGAATGTTTACCGATCATCCTGATATCATACCGGTCAGTAACTCCATCTGGCATAAAGGCACGGGGCAGGTTTGGAGGTTAATGCATACAGTATCGCTTCAGTTTAAACATGCCTGGTTGTCGGATAAACAAAACTCACCTCATGTGCATGTCAAATAGAAGCTATTGCATTTTGAATATTGATGAATACTTTTGGGAAATCCACTGTGATAATTAGGTACCAACCTTTTTTTGTCAAAAACAGACCTCAGCTGTTGACAGGCATCTAATTATAGCTCTGAGCATCTGGCTATTGAATAGTAAGCTTAATGACACAGCAAACTTGATTTTTTTCGTATACTATAACGTGCTTATGTGATGTTTGTCCGTACAATACTGACACAATACAAAAATGCCTTGGATGGTCGTTAGGTGGAGGCTACTTAAAGGGATAGTTCGGCCAAAAACGATATTAAACCCATGATTTACTCACCCCCAAGCTGTCCGAGTTGCATATGTCCATCGTTTTTCAGACAAACACATTTTCGGATATTTTAGAAAATATTTTAGATCTTTCAGTTGATTAAATGTAATGTTACGGGGTCCACCCATAGTCCACGACCTTCAAGTCCAAAAAAAAGTGCGTCCATCCTTCACAAATTAAATCCAAATGGCTCCAGGATGATAAACAAAGGTCTTCTGAGGGTAATCCGCGCTGTGTTGTTGTAGAAATATCCATATTTAAAACTTTATTAACGTAAATAAATACCTTCCGGTAGTGCCGCCATCTTAGACTAAAGTGTTTACAGGAGAGAGTATTAGTGTAGTGTACGCACTTTTCTTAGTGACGTATGACAAATTCGGAGGGCGGGGGCACAGAGCAGCAGCAGAGTAGCCTCCGTAGGCTGCGTAAGCTCTCATCCTGAATACAGAGGAGTCTAAGATGGCGGCGCTACCGGAAGGTAATTATTTACGTTAATTAAATATGGATATTTCTACAACAACACCGCGCGGATTACCCTCAGAAGACCTTTGTTTATCATCCTGGAAGCGTTTGGATTTAATTTGTGAAGGATGGACGCACTTTTTTTGGACTTGAAGGTCGTGGACCCCGTAACTACACATTTAATTAACTGAAAGATCTAAAATATTTTCTAAAATATCCGAAAATGTGTTTGTCTGAAAAACGATGGACATATGCAACTCGGACAGCTTGGGGGTGAGTAAATCATGGGTTTAATATCGTTTTTGGCCGAACTATCCCTTTTAAGGCCTGTGTCAAAGTTGTATTCTGCTTATGGGTGTTAGGTGCTAAATCGGTGCAATTTATGCCTGTTTTATCATTCACAGAAATGTATCATGCATGTTTTATCAAGTATTATCAATAATAACAGTAACTTTGCTTGCCTTCATTTTTACAAGATGTAATATAAGTCTTGGGCGTGCATAGAATTTGTCTGCCCCATAGATCATTTGTTATAGCATGTCCAAAATGCCCATATTTGGGTGGTGCAAAAAGCACATGTGTGTACCTTTTAATGCAAATAAGCTTTCAGTTAAAAATAGATCTGATTCCTGTGAATACAGTCTGAGACAATAGTATATTTAGTCGCATTAGTGCTACAATGGGCTAACAGAAACGTTTATAAAAGCTTTTGAGTAAAATTACCCAGTCAGTCAGTGGCCGTGGGCGGGGTTTTGTTAGTATGACATCACGTTGACTAAAGAATCAAAACAGCATGTTTAATAAGTCTGCTTTAATGTACTGTAATAGGGATTGAAAAAGTGGATTTTTCCTTGTAGAGTTTCACACATTTATGTCCAAATACCTTGTAAAAGTGGATTTTGCATAATATGTGCCCTTTAACAAACACTAAGAAATTGAAAATATGCAAAAAGCATCTGTTTGCTATGTCTTAACTCTAAAGCTACTCTATGTTGACATCTCACATCCTTTTTTTCTCTCTCAGAATGACTGTTAGGCATTCATGGGCAGGGGGTTTGGCCTTCTGTTTAACCTTCCTTGGAGGATCAATTGTTATTTACACTGTGAGTTTATTAGTTGTGTTTGCAAAAGAAGATAAGGGTAAAAATATGCAGTTTTGCATATTTAATTTGCATAGTTTTGAAACCCCCTCCAGAGATAAAGAGAAACATCCACTATTTCATTTCATTAATATAAACTGTTTTAAAAATCACCATCATTCGTAAAAAACTCTCTTTGTTTTGGACTAGTATGAAACCATCCAGAACACCTTAGCAACCACATGGCAACACATAACAGTGTGAACATCCCATCATGATAAAAGGCACTCATATTTTCTTCTGAAAATGTAATAATGTAGCTGATTGTGTTATTCAACCACAGCGAAACAAGATAAACATCTTCATGACACTACTGTCTTGTGTAATTTATAGCACATCCGCATCTCTCCCTCTCCTTTTGTCATGCGCAAATTCTCTCTTCCCATCATCCTACCAGTGTAATAAATGTGCTGGTACTGGAATTCATTTGCGGAAGTTGTTGTCGGCAGCTCCGATAAGATGTAGACTAACCGATGATATATTGCTCAGGTGCTGCCACATTTGCCAGGTGGAAACAGAAGATAGATCAGCATAAACTCTGCATAAGCCATCACTGCGTATGACATTTTACAGCACAAAATGTACTAATAAAAGTTCTCCGTTTACAAATGATTTTGTCTCATTAAAAACACTCTCTGATGTTGGATATTTACTTACCAAAACCTGTTGCAAGGTTTGCAATTTTGACAGATTCCGTATTGCACAGTAGCACTGAGATATTCATCATGTCCACAGTCGAAACATTTTGATCCAAGTAGGTAATTTAATTCTGGAAGCTGACATTTAAATCAGCTTATAGGCAGCATTTTTTGGGGGGCGGGGGATTTGAAGGATTAACTATAAAAAAGACAAATCCCTTAAATCTTAACTTCATTATGAGTAAAAGAATTCTCAGATAACCCCAGTTATTTCTACACTTTCAATAACTTTGTGCCCTTCTTTAATGGCTGAGCATAATGAAAAAATACTGTACTATTCATAAATAATACAGTCCAAGCAAGTGTCATCATAGACTGTACATAAATGGAAAAATGCAAAGATCTGAAGGTTAGCAAGGACATAAATAAGCCATGATCTGGTGATATACTGTACATAATTTAGTTAAGATTTGCAAAGCACTAGAAACTGATTTGTAAATGTCTTTATTCTCTGTTAATTATCGTCAACGTGTTATTTCTGGCTGTAATACATGATTGTTTATGCCCTCATAGTGAAGTTTTACCCATGTAATTCATGCTCCTGTTTTTATAAATTTAACTAAAAACTATTTTTTAGCAATGACACAAAAAATGCATTGATTCAGAGGAATGTCTGACAGATCTGAATTGCATAAAACAATGAAGCATGTTAATTGGAAGACGTTGTCATAGTTGGTTTGCAATTTAGTTCAAATCATTTTGACAGCTGGAATTCTGGGAAACAGGAAGCAAAACAAGCTCTAAATGAAGTAGACCTGCAATCAATTAAAACAAAATTGCAAACAAATCATGTCATTTGCTAGTGAGGAAGGCAAGGAACACTCAAAATGGCCGCTCTGGCGAAGGAAGTCCCGCCTTCTAGCTAAAAGAACCAATCAATATTTCTCTGGGGAAGGGGCTCTGTACAGTGTCACACTCAAAAAAGTGTTTTAGTGCAATTTGAGCTAGAGAAACTAATGTTTCGGTACAGTTGTTGTCATGTTAAATTGTTGGTTGGAAACATTGTGTCAATTTTGTGATTTTAGCACACAATATTACAGATATCTATCTTTCCCATTCAAGTAGATAGGACTTGCAAGACTGAAATAACTGCCTAGATGCGTTGCAAACAAGAACATATTTTGTTATTATTGCCTCAGTTAAGTTTAAGTTACTTGTGATTTTCTGTTATTTTAGTTAATTGTAGTAGCCTATCATTTTAATGAGTCCTCTGTTGTTAAAGGTGCCATAGAATGTAAAACTGTATTTATGTAGGCATAGATTAATAATACGAGTTCTGTACATGGTAATGACATATCCTGAGCATTAAACATGATTGTTTCCACTTTATGTAAACCTGGTGCATACAAAAGACCGCTTAAAAACAGACCAATCTCAACATAACACCGACTGTGATGTACGCCCCAACATTAAATTACACAGTAAATTAATTACAATGTTGTTACAATGCTAAAAACAAAATTGTGACGGCTGAGTTAGGGGTTGTGTACACCAAAACTTTTACGCCCGCGGCCGGCGCATGTTTTCAATTATTTCCAATGGAAGCTCGGCGTTTTTCAAATAAGCCAGCAGCTAGCGGGTTTTTTCCGCGTTGAGAACCGGCGCTTGGCGGTTTTCATGCGCTCGGCGCTGAGAGTCTAGAGTTGAAAGAGATTCAACTTTGGGAGAAAAGCTCCGCTTGTCAATGTCAGTTCTCACACGGCCGCCCAATCACAGTGGAGGAGGGGCGGGACATTACCACAGCAACCAACCGGATCGCAGCTGAAGTATCACAGCTACCAAAGCGCTCAGCTGAAGAAAGCTGGCACTCAGCTGAAAAACAGCTGGCATTCGGCATCCTCAAGGCGTTTTCAGCCGCGTTTAAAAGTTTTGGTGTGTCAGGCCCCTTACAGTTATGTTTTGTAGGTCCATAAAAACACAGACTTACCACTCAGAAACTTTCATTAACAATCCAACCTGATCTCACGAATTTCCGTGGCATAGTCATGGATTTTTTTGCTAATTTTTCCGTGGCATTCTCACAGATCTCCTCATATTTCCGTGGTCCTGCCACGGACTTTCTTTTCTGTGGCATTCTCACGGATTGGTTACTCAACTGTTTTGTCCTATTTTCTTACCATTGTCCCTTCGGTTTAGGGTTAGATTTACATAAAATGACATCCCTACCCAAACCCAACTCTAACCCCAACGCCAGGCGACAATTGATTAAAGTTTAGAAAATATAAAAGAATACATAAAAAAAATAGTATAAACCTATACTTAAAGTGACATACTAACGCAAACACCAAATCTAAACCGAAGCGACAATGGACATGTAAAACCGTCTCTGGAGTTTTTTTTTGCACTTAATAAAGCCACATATGTTAGGCCTATATCTAGATATCAGAGAACAATTTAACATATTATTTCAATGCGTTCTTTGCCACCTTTAAAGTTATTCATTACTTTCACCTGTTTCTCATTTTGTTCATTTTGTTTATTTTTCAGCTTTCTCTTGGGTAGGTGATTAATGTTTCTGAATTGCGGGTTTGCAAATTTTCAAAATTTACCTGAGACTCACTTGGTTGATGAGTTTGCCATCTGTATTAGAATGACATAATCATACAATTGTATTCAATCAAGGTTTTAAATGTTTATTTTAAAATATTCAGCCATTATATTCAGCCGTTACGGATAGCATTCTGAGATCGCATTTTACGCATTTTAGCCTTACACACCAATCGCGAAATCAACAATTTGCGTGAGTGGATTAAAGTCGATGCAAAGACGCAAATAGATGCAAACTTGCGTGGGGCGTTGCAAATGATACGAATTGGGTGGCACGATTGGCGTGAAAACGTGCTATTCATCTCAAGCTTTGCGCAAGTTGAAAATATTAAACTCAAGCGAAAAAATTTCATGGCACAAAAATAAAACCCCACAAGTAATCTAGAGCGAGTACACGATGCTCCACGTTTGGTGTGTACGTAACATTAGAATGCAGCCTTTGGAGGTTGCAGATGTTGAATAGGGACACAACTCGTATCAGGCCAGCCCATTATGTTAGTAGTTCTGAAATCTGCAGATTTTTTTGTATCTGCATTTATTTCCTCTCCCAGATATTTGGACTTAAGTCCCATAAGTCGGTGTGAGTAAAGTGAGCATTACAGGGGTTTTTTTTCTTTCTTCAGATCCCAGAGTGAGATTAGGAGGTCAAGGTGTCAGTTGCTTTGGCACACAGAAAAAAAGGTGTAATTCCACTGTTATCCGGTGCTGTTGCCTGTGATTGCTTTTATTTTATTGCCCCCACTGTTTGTTTATTATAGCTGTCAGATAAAATATATCTACACATTCTCAGCTCAGCTCCATGATGTGACTGTAAAAGGGCTGTTCCAAAGCCTAGTGAGCTGATTTAGATACCTACAGACTCTGGAATGGACATCACATGTTTTTTGGTATAAACCACTAAAAATGCAACTTTTATGATATTACCAATGCTAGGCATGCTTCCCAAAAAAGTCTGTTCCAAAATGGAAAAGGCATTGTGTGATCCCGTGGCAGAGTAGGCGATCCCATAATACATTGTGAGAGATTATACCTGTATCTTTACAATTACATTCAAAAATATTTTCAAAATATACTGTGTTTATATGATATTCAACTGAAATGTGATCTCCAGTCTCCAGTGCCACTCGCATAAGCAGTACTACAGGTATTTGAATAGCATAATTCATTGTGTTTTTTTGTATGAGGTTTCATTTGAGTTAGGATACTCTTTCCCAAATCTCATTTTAGTACTGGAACAGATCCAATATGTATAGCCAAACTTGTTTACTAAGCCTTAAACAAATGTGAATGGATTTAGGGTTGTATCTTAGCACAGGTGCCATTGTGTGTGTTTGTTTGTGTGTGCATGCTCCAGTAACTCGAGCATTGTGTTAGCAGCACAAAGGTCATAGGTTTGATTCCCAGGGATTGCACGAATGCATTGCAGGTTGCTTTGGATAAAAGCATCTGCTGAATGCATAAAATGTAAATCTAAATGATTTGCTCTGTGCGGGAAAGTAAATAGAAAAAAATCAACTCAATTTGTTGAGGATTACAAACCCTGTAGCCATGACAAAGGCTATGTTGACCTCATTAAATGCAGAATATGGTGTGTTTAAAATTCCACTCGACAGCGCAATACCTGATGCATTTACAAATAATGTGATGCAAGACCCTCTACTAGGCTTGGGTCGAATTCAGCATCTGCAGAGCTACAGTACTGTATATAAACTCTGCCGTTCAATACATGGGAAAGGGTGCATCTCACAGTACCTTAAAATAATGCCTTAAAAACCAGTACCAGCATCCCATGTTTGTCATACCAGCAAGACCATCATGTGTTGTGTTTCAGTGCTGATATGCTGGTGACCACCAGCTAAACAAGCACCAAACCAGCATGGACCAGCACGGGAATGAAGCTGGTTTATACTGGTTTTTCAGCAGGAAGGGAAGCTTGTGAGCCAGTTTTACATAGTGGCACTTTATGATCTTTGCCACTGTGAGGCTGTTTACACTTGGCATTAACAAGCGTTTTCGTCGATCGGATCACAAGTGGACGACGTTAATGCCAGGTGTAAACGGTGTTCAAAACATTTTGAGCTCATCCACTTTCGACCACTTTCAACCACATCCAGAGGTAGTTGAAACCACTTTCGATCGGATCGCTTTGGAGTTGCGGAACGCAATGTGGTTGAATGTGTTCGAAAAGCCACACGCGACCGCCTTCTCTCCGCCCATTTATCTAATCTGAGGTATTAAACACAAATTTTATGTCTTTTTTGACTTCTGGCGTGAACATACGGTGAACAGCGCTATATTTTTTAGCCTTTCATTGATAAAAATACTGCGGGTGTTCTCCGAAGTTTCGTTTTGAAAGCGTGAAAGTTGCGCGATCCTATTTCATCGATTGCGCTGAAAATTCAGAGAAAGGTCTTACATACACACGTACAAAACTCTGTGCAGCGTGTTTACTTGCTAAACAAGCAGTGGACTCCGACATAATATTAGTTTGCGTCTATATAAACTCATCACCCACCGTCTCACGGACCGTCCCCTCATAGTATTCAGGACAGAAGGGGTCGAAAGTAGACAAAAGAGACGGATTTAAATACCAGGTGTAAACGTAATGTGTCTCTCTTGTCCACTTGTGATCCGATCGATGAAAACACATCTTAATACCAAGTGTAAACAGCCCCTATGTCAGTTTGCTCGAAAGTATGTATCACATTAGGGCTTGCTGGGAAAAATATTGGACAGAACAGCAGGGTTAAAAATGACCCAGTGCTGGGTTGTTGTCACCCAGCCATGGGTTATAGTAACTCAGCCATTGGGTAAAAATAACCCACCATAATTTTTATCCTGCGGTGTGTTCTTTCCAATATTTATTTATGGAGTTTATTTAGACCCAAAATTTGTATGCAAAAAACGTGAGCAAGAGATACGAGCATGTGCATTGAAAAGTGTCCTCACATGTGCGCACAACACTAGGCAAGCTAGTGATGTAGTACTCGAGTCTGGTCTTCTACTTTCTCTGACTTGTCTCGGACTCATTCCCTCAAAGACTCGGTCTCGGACCACAGTAAGAGGAGAAAGACTCATAATTTCAGACGAATTTCTCGAGACCAGCTCATGTTTATGTTCATATAAAAAACACACAACACACAACAATAATAATAAAATGCAATGTTGACGGGCATAATTTAAAAATGACATCCCATGGTGCAATGCAAAGAGCCGTTTATTTATCTCTAGAAAAATAGGCAGAAGATGATGCATGTGGTAGGGATTTTTTTTTTATGATAGTAAAAGCATAGTCAATATTAAGACGTTAAGACTGCTCCTCTAAACAATTCCCAATCTAGCTTAGTCTGTAGGCCTAACTGTTGATTATTAACTGGAGTGATATTAAATCATGAATATGAAAACTGACATGTTTTTATGATCTTGGTCTCCACTCAGTCTCGACTCCTAAAGGACTCGGTCTCGACTTGGACTTGCTTCCTCAAAGACTCGGTCTTGACTCGGACTCCTCATAGGCGGTCTCGTCCCCATCACTAATACACGCAGGGAAAGTAACATCGCGGTCAACAAAATTTAAACCTTCAAAATGGTGTTATTGTTTGGTTTGCAGCTTATTGCATGGATCAAACAAGATTATTGTTTTAACATAAAATGTCTGCTCGAAATGATGGTCAAATTAAAACTTACCTTAGATAAGTATGGCATATACAGCGGCTCATGGATGGAGCATAATAACTACTGTTATGTGTTGCTAGTTAAATAATTCTTTAATTACATAGCTATCAGAGGAGATGTGTCCTATGAGTTTTTTAAGGATATTCATCTGTTAGGTGGGCAGATTGCAACATTCATTTGATGATGCAATGGCAAGAACTCTTTGGAGTGCCACACTTTAGACTTCACCTATGGGTTTGAATGATGATGCTTTGTTTAATGATGTTAGTTTCACATATTAATGCATGTTTTCTAGGATTGATTAACCTCATAGTGTCTATCATGTTCGCATTATGTGAAAATGTCATCTTATTGACTAAGATCATATCAAAGATTGAAATCAATCAAAAAATCATTAGATTATGAGACTTAAAATTTACAGACAGTCACATTTTATTACCAATGATTTTTTATTCTGAATCCCTGTGGTGTAATGTTATTGGATATTTTGGTAGTGATTTTTGTATTGAATGATATTAGTGGCACAGGTAACAGGTGTCAGAAATTATTGTTAGGGTCTGTATTAATCCACGTCAATCACTACGTTTACATGCACCCTCATGATGCAATTATAATGCTGTTTTGGCAATATTGCAATTAGACTTTACCTCATGTAAACACAATACTTTGATCAAAATAATGTGATTAAGCTTATAATCGTAGCAAGCATAATCATATTAAAACATGTGAAGTATGATAATTTATCACAATAAACGGGCATATAATAATCACATTTTTTCCTGCACTAACTGAAGTGCACGTGCTTTTGTCATGCACCTTAAGTGTAGACTCATAGTAAACATGACATTTTGTAAGTTTACACTGAACTCTGTCAACACGATTCTCTGACAGGAGTCTTTGCTTCTTACCTTCATTAAGAGACCATTGCAGAGGCCTTGTCATAATATTTCTGTTCATCACGGTGACGAATAACAAAATACGTCCATAGGAACATATTTGGCATTTGACATAAAATTATTAAAACAGTATCCAGTAATACACGTACTGTATGTCATCATTTGTGCTGTGCATTGGGATATGTGTATAATAACCAGAAGGAACAGCTGTTTTCCTTATATATTAAAGGAAAACACCACCGTTTTTCAATATTTTACTATGTTCTTACCTCAATTTAGACAGATTAATACATACCAATCTTTTTTTTAATGCGGGCACTTAATGTTTGTACAGCGCTTCGTGAATGTGTTAGCATTTGGATTTAAACAATGAAGGTTTCAAAACAACTAAAATGTTCTGAGCTGTATTTATACAAAATTCATTGAATCATTAAGCCATGTGATTGATTTGATGTCTACATGTAATATACATTACGAAAATATTATATATTTTTTGAAAGCATATAATAATTTAAAGGTTTTATTTTTACCCGGCATTTGAAAATAACACATTTTAGTGTTGCAATAGCAATACCGCAACACCGTGAACCGTGGTATTTTTGCTAAAGGTTATCATACCGCCAGAATCTTTTACCGGCCCATGCCTAGTGTGCACGCAGCATAAACATAGGCTTTGACTTCAAACTCAGTGGTTGTGTTTTTGCATTTTTACATTTATGGATCTCATCCAGCAGACATTATCTGGGTTCAAAAAAGTCTCAAAGGATTGAAGGGTGCATTAAATAATGGAATAAGAATATCACTGAGACGGGGTTTGGTCTTAACCGCCAATCTAAACATCTTAGTGTGAAGAGTTTCGCTTAAAGCAACACCAAAGAGGTATTTTTTACCTTAAAATAACGTTTCCAAAAAAGTCGTTCATCCACTTGAAACAGGGTGAACGGCACTTTCGCATTCGCTGTGCAGCCCTCTATCGGCCAAAACCCCACTAAAGAAGTTTCCAACTGTTGGGTCGCGGTCCTGTAGTTCGAGTGAAAACTACAAAAACTTGCTTTAAATCCAATCAGAGCCAGCTTTGCTGCAGAAGGCTAAATTATTTACGACAGTGGTAATGGACAAATCCGCTTCCAACCTGTAGGGGGAGCAAATAGTAAAAACTCTTTAGTATTGCTTTAACCCGCTCCAAGATTCATCTGAACCAACTTTCAAGTCAGTGAGCAAGTAAGCGCACTTAGAGTGAGGCTAAAGGTCTCAATCTCTGGCGTCAGTCACAAGTGCACTGCTTGAGTTCAGCAGAGTGAGGTTTACACACCACGCAGCTTATCACATACAGCCTTTAAACATTACTTCAATCTGGGTCACGGCACCACCGTTACCAGACCTACTGGACCCGCTCAGAGTGGCTTTCAAACCTGCAATCATGATAGCTCTGGAGTCAGGGGTGCTTATCATAGCACAGTTTATCACAGACCAGCTGGCTTCTGTTACCACACAGTAACTGATATTGTGGCATGAAGCTCTGCATGGGCAAGCATCATTCACATTTTCAGATATTGAAACATGTAGGTATAATGAATTATTTATTAAAAGTACAAAAATTGTATAGTGACATGAAATTATTTGACCTTTTCAAATAAGCTCATGCTTAACAACAACAAGAACGAACATTTATTGGTAGACTCTGTTTTGACAAAAACTCTAATTTGTATAATTCATGGTGGCAGTGAGGAGTCAATAAACAAGCTTATTTATTTATTTTTGCTTTGTTATTTTAAGCCTGCATTAATGCATCATGAAAAACAACCTCTTTTAAATACGGTCATTGTTAATTGAATCAATTAAACTTTGGTCACCGCAGTGTCTTCATATGGTTGAATCGATTTAGAAAGACTGCTCATCTTAGTGACTCACTGCTCATTACAATTACAAATGGGGGGGGGTGCATGGGGTGTTCTACCGGCAATGATGTCAAAAGTTTATAATCTATGTGATGCGCGGCACATATTGATTCCCAGTCTTTAGTCGAAATACCATACTTCCACAAAGCTTTTATATGGGTGAGGCCAAAATTTGAGCAGGTCAACTTGTTAAGGTGTTTAATATTACTGTCAATTGATAAAGTATTTGTGTTAAATTGCAGGTTGTGCGTTTAATCTCCACCATGAGTAATGCAAATGCACTGTAGGTTTGAATAAAAGGATCTGCCACATGCATCAATGTAATGTAAATGTAATGAATTCCTGGTAGTGGGACCCTGAGTAATGAGTTATTTGGATTAAAGCGAAAAGGTTTAATTGTACAACTTGATTTTTAGAAAAGAGGCAATGTCAGAAAGTACCTGACTGTGTGTCTCTCTCTCTCTGTTGTCAGACCATGTTAAAGGCCCGTATGGAAATGAGGCATTTGTATAGACTTCCTCTATCTAATGAGCCTGTTAACATTCGGTTGTTCATTATAATTGCTTCATATGCTGTCAGAAGGCATAATTTTGAATAATTACTCCCTTTATGAGGCTATAGCAGATGCATTTAAGTGAGGCAGTTTAGCTACCCCGCTGCCCTGTTTGGTAGCCATCACAATAAAAACCACCGCTGTCGGCCAAGCCTCCAATTTTCCATTTCAAGTTTCCTGACAGAATTTCCTCATGCAACACCTTTTAAAAAACTGTCATACAATTGCTTAAATTGCAAGGTAAAGAAAGCTACTCTCCTACTATTTCTTGCAATAAATAGCTTGAAAGTGAAAGTTTGGACCTCTCTGGCATGCTGTCTATTGTTTGCTATCATGCATCTTCATAAGTGATTAATTAGAGTGCACTAAATAGGCGACTCACGTGATTTCAGTGTTAACATTTTCTTAGCTAAAGCCACAGTGTGAAATAACATAAAATTAATGGCATACACAACTTATCAATATCTTGTCTAATATTGAATAAATCAGAAGTCTACTTAAATTTATTTATCAATGTATATTGCCGCCTTTGTTACTGATACTTCCAATACTTCCAAAAGAGGGCCTCTAAAAAGGCAGTGTAGTCATGTTGCATACAGCTTTATTTTCACAGTTTCTATGACACTTTAAAATCCTGTCTACATAGGCATTTTGCTAGAAATTTGTAACAGAGCCCACAAGTACAGCTAATCTCTTTGGTGATCCATGTTTCAGTGCAAAGAGGTTTGTTAAATCTGGTCTTGCTTTCTGATGGCAGGCTGCCGAAGGACGCAGATGCAGAAGCCCAAAACTCTAGAGACTTATCTGTAATATTGCATGATGAACCGAAATAAAAGTGTCTTTGCACATGTATGTCTTAAGCTGTATATCAGTTTCATGCCATGGTGTCATTTATGAAGGCAAACAAATGATATAAAGGGGTCATATGATGCGATTTTATGTTTTCTTTCATCTTTAATGTGTTATGTTGCTGTTTGTGAATGTATAGGTTCTGCAAAATAACAAAGCTCAATTGATCAAACCCAACAATTTACTAAAATCTGATTCAGACTTCAACAGCTCAATAGACACGCCCCCAACCTGCACATGTCACAGAGTGGGAGCATTTTTGCATAATGCCACCCAAAATCCTATGCGATGTGAGTGATGCGAGTCTAGAAGGATTATAGTAGGCGTGTCATTTACACTATGTGCTTGAGGACCTTGGCCAATTATAAAGCACTGGGTCAGTTGGCCAATCAGACCACACTGTGCTTTTCCGAACGACAATGTTTGTAAGGGGGCATGTACACCAAAACGGGGCTGAAAACGGCAGGCGAACGCTAACTGTGGGCGCATGCCAGTGTTTTTTTTTCAGCTAAATGCTTTGGTTGCTGTGATATTTCTGTTTTCTTTAGCAGTCCTTGAACGATGCTGTGGTTGGTTGTTGTGATATTTGTCCCACCCCCCCTCCACAGTGATTGGACAGCCAATTAAAAAGTGACATTGACGAGCTGAGCATTTCACACAAAGTTGAACATTTTTCAACTATGGTTGTTCAGCACAGACAAAACCCAAAAAGTTTTGAAAACCATGGTGCTTCTATTGGAAACAATTGAAAACAGTTTCATAAATGCCCCCTAACAAATGGCATGTTTTAGAAAGACTGTGTAGAGAGCTACAATAATATATGGTACTGTATGTGAAAAATAGTGGGCATTTTAATTGTAAGCCAACACACTGTATTACACCAGATACACAAAATATTGTTCATTAACCCCTTTACGGTTGACAGCTGAGGCCAATGAAAAACAATTTGAGTGTTATTATTTAAAATCTTTTTTCCAGACTGATCATTAAAAGCATAATCAAGTGTTTGGCTTAGAATTAGTTTTAAAATCTTTAATATAAATGTATGTGTGGGAGTGAGTCTGCATTTTTGCTTTTTTGTTTGGATGTAACACAAGGCTGCTGAATCCCAAAGGTTGTTTGGGTACTGTAGAAAGACGTGTAATATTAAGCCATCTGTCCTGAATTTGTGACTGGACTGCAAAATTTTAATAATTATCTGAAACTACACTTATTAAAATGGAGTGCATTTTTGGTCATAGCAATAAAAAATTCTTATATTCCAAATGTTTATTTTAACACAGCATGACTTTTCATAGCTTAAAGGTGACATAGAATGATTGAACGGGGTATTTATTCTTGTTCTGTGATGTGACATGTAGACAAAAATGTTTTTGTTTGGGTCTGTAATGCCTTAGAAGCTTCCTAAAAACCTCTCTCAGATAGCTCTATTAGGGTGGGGGATTTTAAACAAGTGGTTTTGCACCTATTTGGCTCCCCCTACTGGTTTAACTTGCAATCTCATTACTGATTGGCTGACTTTGCTGCCACTCAAAAAATGTAGCCAATTATTTTAAAGTGGAGGGACAGTTAGATGCCTGTGATGTCATAAGCATCAGTTTTTCAGATTGGGCCGTTTTCTGGCTGACATTTCTAAAAGAGGAATTTCTATGAGACTGAGATGTTTAGCATGTCTAGCACTTTTGGTATGTTTGTGAATGCGGGTAGACTAACATTATTCAACAAAGACAAGGTAAAAATGTTTTTTCATTCTCTGTCCCCTTTAAGATTTAACATTTCTCATATATATCACTCAATCACTCAAAATAAGATCCACATCTCATTACCATACACTGAAAAAATTACACTGTTTAATATACAGAAATAAAAATCAGTAGTTGAGTGGCAGAGAGCATGCCATGGCCAACGGTTCTTATTTACAAAATAATTACATTTGATTACAAAGAATGTAAGTGGTGATTTAATGTGTAGATGATTATTAAAAATTAATTGTCAGGAAAAGTGCTGTTGTTATACAAAAGGATTATAATGAGGCTTTTAAATAACCATTTACTGTTGCCATTACACATACTGTTATGCCATCTGCAAAGGTGTTGAAGGGTACTTCTGTAATTAAAACTAATAAGAAGGTCAGGTGCATTGAGTCAGCACAGAGTCTAAAAGGACAATATAACTTATGCCAGTATTTTTTGTAGGGCAGAAAATTTGTTCATAAACATCAGAATTAACATTTTTATGACATGGAACTTGTAAGGATATGTGACAGAGTCTGTAAATTATCAACTTAAGTGTTTTTTAATTTTGTGATGTACTGTTTTCTACATAAACTCATCCTACATAATGTAAATAACATTCTGTGAAAATATAATCTTGATATCTTTGATATTGACTGAGTAAGATCATGTCAAGTATTAAAATTTCATTAAGTTAAATCAAACTTAGATGTTCCTGATCTTATAATTATACGACTTTTTCCTGCATTACACAGACAGGGTCACATATTTACACAATAAATAAAACATGGCTTAACATGATCTATATTTTTGAGGTACAGTATTAAATGAGGGCAATATTCTGTCTTCTTTAAAGGGATTTACATGATATGGCAGACTCTTATTTAGCCTGATTAAATCTTCAACATTTCTCCCATTTCTAAGCACCACACACACACAGCAATCTCTGGTGCTATTAATGTGAATCCATTAGCACAAGATGATCCAGAGTAACTGGATTACTGAGTGCTTCTACTCCGCTTCAGGCAGATAAAATGACAGCCTGGCCAAAAAGAAAACTTTAGTGTAAAAACAAGAACATCTGTTAATGCTAGCCAGCAGTAAAAGCATATTTTCTTTTCAATGGAAACAGAACTACTGTGGTACCCTATTGAAGGATATGCAGTGAGCCTTGAGATGCTGAGATACTACATTACAGTGGCCTACCATGGTATGTCAAGCTACTTGTAAGGGTACACTGAGCAATTTGAGTTGGTTTAAGCATGTTTGGGTACATTTTGGACCGAACCTATTTGGATTCTAAATAAATCTATTGCTTCATCCCAAATGGTGGGCTGATCAGGGCCGGCGTCAGGGGGGGGCATTCGCGGGCAGTGCCCCCCCCAAATAGGTTGTTGTGCCTCCCCCTACAAAGTTTTTTATTAATTTAATATATATCAAGAATAATTAAAATAAATTAAACATTGAATGTTTTATGACTTGTAATGTAATCAAATGAAGAAAATATAGTTGATATATGTTTTCTTTATTTAAAATAGACCAGTTTCTCTGATTGGATGTATTGCCGCGTCTCACCGGTCTTACGTCTGTAGCATATTTGTGACTTGATACTAGCAACGTGTTTTTTCGCGGCATTTTATGGATCGTGTAAAATACGGATATTAGAACATTTAGAACAAACCAGCACCGCCTGCTTCATCTGACTTCATGCAAACACAGACTGGCTCAAACCCAGAGATTAGAGGTCGAGGTGGAATTTACAAATCTACAGGACACTGTTTAAAGGAAGTTTAATGTTCGTACACGCCGTCTTCAGCTATTTTAAAGGTAAGTTAGCTTTGTTTTAAATTACGTAAGCTTAAATGTGAAGTGTGGCTATAGACCGTTAACAGCATTACGGCGTGATTATGGTAAAGCGGCTTTTTTAAAGCTAGGACGCGGTGTGCGCTGCGCTATGAACCCCATTCATTTCAATGGCTTGCGCCGCGCGAGGGCGGTTTGTTGTTGCGTTGAGCAAAGCGCGAGCACAGCAGAGCTCAGCTTGCGCTCACGCCGCGGTCCAAGTTCAATAGTTTTGCGCATAGTTTGTGGTCTTTTGCACTTTATACGGGAAATGAGCTGACAGTCTGTACCAGTTGTATGTGTGTGTGCTTGCATTGCATTTGTTGTTTTAATGTCTTGTTTTTGCAAGTTATTGTTGCTATTGCGTGCCCCCCGTTGGAAGCCAAGTGCCCCCCTGTTAGTTATGGTCTGGCGCCGGCTCTGGGGCTGATTCAAAGCATGGTTGGATAACAGCAACGTATAGTTTTTTTTATAAGAGTTGGTTCTGTCCAATATTTACCAAAGTATGGTTAAACCAACTACAAATGTGCTACCAGTGCCCATAACAATATTAAGAGAATTTTAACGTACGTTGCATAATGATTTCATTGTAGGCTGGAAGAGGGTGCATAATATTTGTCGTCCTTTGGACTGAATAAAGTCTATGCTTATATTATACTGCCCTACAAAGTCAAAGCGCAGTAAATAAACATTTGGTCAAAATTGAGATAGGGGTTGAAATGGGCTTTGTGAGATCTGTTGTGTCTTGTGACAAAGTCTCCTGGTTCAATTTTGTCCCATTTCAGAAAAAACGTGTGTGCCAAAATTGCAGTAACATGTTTGACTGGCTAGTGTAAAAAACTTTAAGGGCATTTTTCTCGATTTCAGTGTTTGCGTAGTTACTGCACTTAGCCTTTGTAGGGCAGTAGATTGGGCTTTTACAACAAAACTCAACTGCATGTTTTTATTCTTGAAGTGATATTTTTACTGTATGAGGATTAGATTGACTGTTTTGGACTGGACTGTCGCATTGAACTTGTATATGCAACATGGCTATCTTAACCAAATGTAAACATTTTATTGCATATACTGTACTGAAGTTGGCCTACATGTTAAAGTCTCTGTCATTAAAGTCAACTAAATAACTCACTGCTATGAGTGACTAACTGTAACTTTATGACAGATATTATTTCATATATATTTAAATAGGCTAAGCTTCATTTGTGGAGCTCTGCTATTTAAGGTAAGTAAGGTTTTTCATGGAGTTAAGATTTCCTGAACAACTTTTTAAAAGTTACTGCAGTTAACATTTGATCTTTTGTTTCATTAACAGACAGTAAATTAGATGTGAGAAATAGAAGTTTAAAGGTGCCAACAGAATGCATTAAAATAATCTGTTATACTGTATTGTTCTCTGAAATCTACATAGAAGGTATGTGGCTTATTAAGTACAAAAATGATCCAGAAATGGTTTTACATGTCCATTTACAAACCTACAGTATGGCCTTTAGAATGAAATGGTCTATTATTACCTTATTTGAAAGGGTTATTAATAATAATGTTGAGCTCTGCTCTGATTGGCTGTTTCTCAGAGCAGCTCATTCAGTAGCTCTGTGTGAGCAGATCTTATGTTTGAGACTGTATCAGACGAAGATACAGAATTTGAGGAATAATAAATTGTTTGGAGATTGATAATGGAGGTTTCTGAGTGATAAGTGTGTGTTTTTATTGACCTGCAAAACGTAACTGTAATGTCAATAGTAGAACTTCAACCAAGATGCTAGCATATAGCATTAACTAGCAAATAGGGCAAACTCAGCTGTCACAACTTTGTTTTTCACATTGTAACAACATTGTACTTAATGTGTAATTTAATGTTGAGGCATACATCATGACTGTAACGTCACAGTTGGTGTTATGTTGCGATTGGCCTGTTTTCCAGCGCTCTTTTGCATGATGTTTACATAAAAAAAGAGGAAACAATCGCGTTTGAGGCTCACTATATGTAAAAAAAACCTTCTTATTTATTATTGATCGAAACCTAGGTAAATACAGTTTTACATTCTACGGCACCTTTATTTACTAAAAATTCAGCCTTACAATATGTTTACATCTGTGCCTGTAATGCATGCAGTCAGTGCAGTAGCCTATAGAAATATGTATCTAATGTGGGATATATGTAATCACCAATAATGAGATTCATTCTTGCTTTTTTGATACAGGTTGCACATTGTTTACTTTTATGAACTATGGACTGCGCAAAGAAGCCCACCCCCATGCCAACCCTATTTAATTCTAGCTCTGCCACTGTTCATATAGGCCTACCATACACTAGTA
The DNA here is from genome assembly GCF_030506205.2 of Paramisgurnus dabryanus. NCBI lineage: Eukaryota > Metazoa > Chordata > Actinopteri > Cypriniformes > Cobitidae > Paramisgurnus > Paramisgurnus dabryanus. The sequence goes on along the minus strand of NC_133345.1, from coordinate 39,700,449 downwards.
TTAAATAATACTTTTATTTATGTATTCTTTTTTATTATACCCTTACTTAAATAAACATTTTATAATTGCCCCTGATAACAACCCAATGCACTGGGCTTGTCCTTTTTGACCCAATGCTGGGTTAAAAATAAACAAGCATTTTTTAAGAGTCTTATCTGTTTGATGTTTAATATCTGTCTTTAAGTAAAATAAATCGGTAGCATAAATATTGAAAAGTTTGACTTTTGATTATAGACTTTGGTATCTTGGCAAGTTGGAGCACAATGTGATACATTGATCTAAAACTCATATAGTAAAAGTACTATATACAGTAAACATATGGTGAGACACATTTCTCATGAGACAATTTGGAGAACCAGGATACATAGGCTAGAACGTCTCATTTCAGTTCCATTCGGAGGCTGCATCCTTCGACGACTTAGTCCCGAATTGGGATGCACCGCAGTGGTGATCGTGACAGTTCTGACAGAAACAGCTGCATGAAAGCATTCGGTGGCCGACCCCTCACTGATTCAGATACACCACAATAAAGTGTGTTGGTTTCTGTAAATCACCCAGACTCCTTCAGTGATCAACACACTTGTTCAGTTAATATAGCATGTAATGGCCCATCTCTTCTGTCTCTCCGATGACCATCCAGGTGATTGTCTTCACAGTCAGACAAGGTCAATGACAGCTGTTGCAGCCAATGATCAACCATCAAAGTCTCGCTGGGACCTGCAGCCAATTACTCTGCCTCATGGAGTGATGCTGACATGAAAATTGTTTGTTGGGGGAGGTGATGGAGGCAGAGCGTGTGACTCAGATGCTGGTGACCATCATGGGCTCAAACCCACATAGCACTTAACAAAAACATCTGCCGATTTCTACAAAATTGGAACAGCTCTCAATCAAAAAGTCAGTAGAAAAGATTTTTATATTTTTTTGTGCTCCTGTTCCTCAACTGGTAAAGCATTGTGTTGGCAGTGCAAACATAGTCATAGGTTTGATCCCATGGAAAATACACATTGATGAACTTTACAGCTTTATATTCATGTACTGCAGAAGTCTTGAGTCAAACTTCAAAACTCTCTTGTTTTCTTTGCATGACTGATTGTAAGTATTGCATTGTGTTAGCAGACCATCATTACCATGTCTTCGCCAAGCTGCCGGGTGATGAAGTAAAATTGCACCCTGTAGATTTCACCTTTTAAGTAATTTCTGCCTCCATTAGGATTTTATGTCTTCTGAACCATGCACAGGCATAAACAAATCAGCACCTTCTGTTGTAAAAGCTGTTGTTACATTTGCATGTATATATTTGCGATGGCATCCAATTATTTCTTCAAGTAATTGTATGAGTCCTTTAACAACAATCGCTGAGATAGTGACTCAGCACCAGCAGGCTATTTCATATTATATAAAAGCAAGAGTGCTGCAAATTTAGCAGTCCCTGAATAACCTTGAATACTGTATGATGTGACAGTCCTGCTGTTACGATCGGCTCTCATTCAAATGCTGTGGCTCTGAGCCGAACAGCCCTAACAAGGGCTTCATGTGTATTCAGAGGGCATGAAGTAATTTCGAGAGACGTTCAGATTTTTGGAAAGCACAATCATAAGTCTAATCAGTAGGTATCTACTTTGTGCGATATCAGTGGCTCGTCTATCATTAACCGCCTCATTAAACCTTTTTGGCCAACTGTGAATGTCTCCTCTAATATCCGATGCTCCCAAATTTAGATGTATGCTTTGCTCGGTACATTTCACACGCCACGGGTGCTGTGGTTTTAGCGTCGCCATTGAGAGCATTTGTAAGTGAATGAGTTTATTCCAGTCAGTGAAAGATAAATAAAGAAACAGATGTGTGGGCTCATTAAAATCACGGGACATGATGGACTCCAAATGTTTGCATGTCAACGTTTATCAGAGGCAGTTTGTTGTAACCATGCTTTAGTTATTATTGTTCGAACAATAGGATTATAATGTGTCATCTAAATATCAGATAAATAACATCTATTATAAATTAAATGCATGGACACTTAAAAATAACACAATGAAGATGATTGGTGATTTATGTGGCTAAGCTCTAAAAGAAACTAATGACACCATTTTGGTGTATAATTAAACAGGACTTTCCTAATCCCCCTCACATCCTGGTACACCTCCAGCCAATTCTCATGAAATGCGTATAAATAGCACGCCGTGCGAAGTCGTGCAGTATATACGACAAAAATGTCAATTTTTGCGTGCATATGCAACCTGATCTCATAAGAATTCGTACATATTTTACGAGTTGGCTAATTTGTATAAATTCATATGAAGTTAATCGTGCAAAAATTTACGATTCTCGTGAAAAAAACAACAACAAAACCAAACCCTTAACCCTGCACCTAACCCCAATGTAACAGGAGTCAAGGCAAATCATACAAAAACTTACGAATGTGGTCATTTGAATTAATACAAATTAGCCAAGTTGTAAAATATTTACAAATTCTCATGAGATAGCATTGGAGTGATGTTAGGTTCTTAAGTGAACTGTTCTTTTGAGACGGTTCTTAGGAAGCAACCGGTCGAGCCAGTTCACAAATCGAGCTTTAGTTTTGGGCATAGGTTACCGGTTGATGACGCAGGACGCATTAGCCGAAATAGTACGTCGGACAAACATCGAGGTGATGATTGCCGAGGTGAGGATTGCAGACGATTCTGACGAATGAGTTGCTGACACCGCGTGTGAATCACTGAGGATTTGAACGAGCCTGATGCGCGAAGTTTCTTGTTTTATTAGTTTCTTCATATGCTTGTTTTATTAAAAAGCTTTAGTTTTAGTACGATTTATTGTGCATGCAAATCATATTGTAGTTGTTCAAAGGAACACGCTCACATTTTGGGAATTTAGTTTATTCACTGTATCCCTGAGTTAGATAAGTCCATACATACCTTTCTCATCTCCGTGCATGCCTTTAATTCTGTCTGATGCAGCCCCCGGTAGCCTAGCTTAGCACAAAGACTGGAAGTGAATGGCTCCAGCTAGCATACTGCTCCCAATAAGTGAAAAATAACGCCAACATTTTCCTTTTTATGTGTTATGATTTTGTATTTATCGCACCATGTACAAATAACATGGTATTTTGAGACACAGCCATCTTTTAATACTATACATACTGGGAACTATATTCTAAGAAGACGAAGCACTGCTACTTAGGAGGAGTGATTTGCTCACAGCACCCGAGAAGCCCCCTAGCAGAGAGTTCAGTCAGAGTTGTCCAAATCACTCCACCCAGTAGCAGTGCTTCGCCTTCTGAGAAAATAGTTCCCAGTATGCATACTGTTGAAAGATTGCTGTGTCTCATATGACCTTGTTGTTTTCTACATGGTGTGACTATACCAATCACAACACATAAATAGGAAAATATTTGTTATTTTGTCACTTGCTAGCTGGAGCCATTCACTTCCATTCTTTGTGCTAAGCTTAGCTAGCGGGGGCTGCGTCAGACAGAATTACAGCATGCACAGAGATGAGAAAGGTATGTATGGACTTATCTAACTCTGGGGGATACAGTGTATAAGCTAAATTCCCAAAATGTGGGCGTGTTCCTTTAAAGGAAGACCAATGAGTTTAAAAGACAAGTTTATTTATTCTTTATACTTACACATCCGCAATTGCGCATCAGTGTCTTTTAGGAATCTTATTCAAGTTGTAGGCTATTCAAATCTGGTCAGTTGTATCTGGCATTTACGATCCACAATTGAAACTGTGACCACAAACATTGAAAGGCAATGAATCAGCTATGCCTTCACAAAAATAACTTTTTTTCGAATGTTTTAATGTGTTGAAACAAACGACTTTATTTGAATGTTTCATTGATACAAGTAGCTAGAAAATAAATGCGTAGTGATGTCGTTTCTTGATGACTCAGGAACCGGGAATCGGCTTTTTTAACCGGTTCAATGAGCCAAACTGTCTGAAAAGAGCCGGTTTGCGGGAATGAATCAGACTTTGCGTCACTAATTGGCATATGATATGCCAGTCCTTCCCATTCACTAAATATCTTTTTGTGAGGATTCATGCTGTTTTTTTACCATTATCGCTTGGGTTTGGGGTTAGAACAACTTTTGTTTGATAAAATGACATCCAACCCCCAAAACTCCGTCAACCATGGTTTAAAAATAAACAAAAACATGGAGAAACCTATATATTAAATGTCATCCTAAAGCTATTCCCCATCTAATCCCAAGCGACAATGGTTTAAAAAAAAAATAAAAAATTTAGATACCAATACATAAAAGGACACGAAAAGATATTTTGTACTGTATTAAGTAAACTGGAAACGGTAAACGAGAAGGACTGGGGTATTATTTGCCTGCAAAATTGGAATTTGGTATATATAGTATGACTTTACACATTGCGTGCTATTTGTACGCATTTCATGAGAATGGGCTGTTTACTCATACACTCCCACATTAAAAAGACAAATGAACACCTTTTGACTTCAAAACATAAAATAAGAAATCTATTAATATGAAAAGAGTTATAATCATTTGTTAGTGTGAACTGACTGCTTTTCATTGAGTCTTGTGCGACCCTCCACGCAGTGTCATCAAGGAACCAATTACACTTTACATTACAATCTATCTCGGTTAATTGGACTAATTAATATTCACTGGAACAACGAACAAGTCCCATTTGATTTGTTCCAGTTTTAATTGAACATCTCAGTCCATAATCAGGCTCCGTGATATGCATCTCTTTAATCATGCTTGTCCACTTAAAGGCACCTTCAAATTCTCAAAATTTACCACGGAAGAGAGATAACAAGCTTACGGGTTAACAATAAATAAATCTTAAAAAAATGATAATGGCAGGGGAAATCAGAAGGAGCCAACCAGTACTCTAAAGCGCTCTACGGACAGCATTATGATGTTGACATCATTTAATGTATACTGATTTAGGATTGGATGGGGTTCTTTACTAAGATGGCAATATTGAATGACCCTGGACACATTCATGTGAAGGTTCCTAATGTAAGTATTCAGAAATGAGCATAATAATATTACCTGTCCTTCTGTCACCACTTTGATTCAATTTGATTTCATGCTCAAGATGAAACACACTAAGGACTATTTGAACCAAGGCCAATATTCATTTAGATGAGAAGTGTGATAGGAAGAAAGAAGAGCTGGAGGAGCGTGATTAATTCTGTTACCTCGCTCGTACTTGTATTTCATTACCAAGGTGAAAGAGGCCGCCATAGCTTATTGCAAAAACAGGAAGCAATCAGTTTAGCTTAGATACAGATAGCGTGACCCAAAAAGAGAAAACGAGAGAGGGGAAGAGTTACAAAATGTAATGTTGGGGATAAAGCATCTTAATGTGGAACAATGCACAATTTAAAATCCATTATTTGTACATGACGTGCATTTGTACATGTTGTGCATTTGAACTAACACTGACTTACTTCTGTACAAAGAAGAGGCATGCAAATATTCCTATAGAGACTGGTCAAATCTGCAATAGCAGAACAAGAGCACCACTGCAGGTGACAACATTTTAAATGCTTAATTTAATACATAGACATAATCCTATAGCTGAACCCTCACTTATCAGTGAATAAATGGGAAATTTCATGTAAGACACTTTAAAGGTTCCTATTTAGTGAAAACATTCACTTTTGGCTGAGCATGATATCCAAAAATAATACACTCACCTAAAGGATTATTAGGAACACCTGTTCAATTTCTCAATAATGCAATTATTTAATCCACCAATCAGTTGCTTTAATGCATTTAGGGGTGTGGTCCTGGTCAAGACAATCTCCTGAACTCCAAACTGAATGTCAGAATGGAAAAGAAAGGTGATTTAAGCAATTTTGAACGTGGCATGGTTGTTGATGCCAGACGGGCCGGGAGTATTTTTACAATCTGCTCAGTTACTGGGATTTTCACGCACAACCATTTCTAGGGTTTACAAAGAATGGTGTGAAAAGGGAAAACTTTTTGTATGCGGCAGTCCTGTGTGCGAAAATGCCTTGTTGATGCTAGAGGTCAGAGGAGAATGGGCCGACTGATTCAGAAGAAGTGCAACTTTGACTGAAATAACCACTCGTTACAACTGAGGTATGCAGCAAAGCATTTGTGAAGCCACAACACGCACAACCTTGAGGCGGATGGGCTACAACAGCAGAAGACCCCACCGGCTACCACTCATCTCCACTACAAAAAGGAAAAAGTGGCTACAATTTGCACAAGCTCACCAAAATTGGACAGTTGAAGACTGGGAAAATGTTGCCTGGTCTGATGAGTCTTGATTTCTGTTGAGACATAGTCAGAATTAGGTGTAAACAGAATGAGAACATGGATCCATCATGCCTTGTTACCACTGTGCAGGCTGCTGGTGGTGATGAAATGTTGTGGGGGATGTTTTCTTGGCACACTTTAGGCCCCTTAGTGCCAATTGGGCATCGTTTAAATGCCACAGCCTACCTGAGCATTGTTTCTGACCATGTCCATCCCTTTATGACCACCATGTACCCATCCTCTGATGCCTACTTCCAGCAGAATAATGCACCATGTCACAAAGCTCGAATCATCAAATTGGTTTCTTGAACTTGACAATGAGTTCACTGTACTGAAAAGGCCCCCACAGTCACCAGATCTCAACCCAATAGAGCAGGGGTTCTCAAAGTTTACATTCAAAGGTCCGAATCTGAATTCTCATAATTTTCATAGGTCCGGAAAAACTTTATGTAAGTCATTTGTTTATATAACAAATCAACACGAACAGTTTGGGAAAAACATAAGTGTATTTTGCATTTAAAGTAAAAAATTTTTTTAAACATAAACACAAGAAATATGCAAAAAGTAACCAGGTGCAAAATACAGAGCAATCTAATTAGAGAAATGGCACAGTTTGTTCTCCATCAGATGCATAAACCATGGCAAAAAAGTGTGGTTGGTAGGCAGAGACACTGACCAAAATTAGGGGTGCACCTATAAATTGGTTTATGATGCTTGCCATGCTTCTCATGAATTACGGTGAAATGCCGCTACATCCAAAAGCCAGGGGGCGCTCTCGGGCAGAAACTTAATATGCGCTGCAGACGAAGAACTAGACACACGCAGCTCCAGGAAATGTCTTAAGGATATATTTATATTGCTGTTCTTCAAACCTTTTCAGGTATTTTCATGATAATAAAGAATATGTATAAAGATTATGTTTGACGAGTGTTGCTTTTTCAAATGCATGTTTTAAACGACTCAAACCAACAGTGATTGCAGATTGATAAGGACTTACTGATCAAAAGCCGTAGTACGTGAAGTAGCTGTGCATAATATCTGGGTGTGATGGCTACAGCGTCACACAGGAAATTTTTAAATAACTCGTTTTATTTTCGGACCAAGAATACTCTTAAATCTAAAAAGAAAACAAAACTAAACGAATGGTTTACAAGTTCAATATGCATTTGTAAAGTAGCAAATGCTATCGTTTAATCAATCACATAGAAATTAATGCACTTGTAATATGAAGTGGACGCGGGTCCGGATCAAGTTCTCATCGGGTCCGGATCCGGACCGGAGTCCGGACTTTGAGAACCCCTGCAATAGAGCATCTTTGGGATGTGGTGGAACAGGAGCTTTGTGTCCTTGATGTGCATCCCACAATTCTCCATCAACTGCAAGATGCTATCCTATCAATATGGGCCAAATTTTAAAGAATGCTTTCAGCACCTTGTTGAATCAATGCAACATAGAATTAAGACAGTTTTGAAGGCGAAAGGAGGTCAAACACAGTATTAGTGTGGTGTTCCTAATAATCCTTTAGGTGAGTGTATACTACCATATGTGCAAATGCATTTTGCATCTAGATAATTAGATTTGATGTAGTCAGTAGGTGAAATAGACTTGGTCAGCTAGACATGTTAACTACAGTATATTATATTTTGAAAAATGCTTGCACGAGCATTATTTTTTATTTTATCTCTTGCTGTCCACATCAGTACAAGCAGTGGTCTGCAGGTGCTCCACAGGTCACAGTTTAAGACACCGCTGCTTAAAAGCATTGCTAAATGTGTTGGTGTAGGTGCATATATTAAAATGCACAGTGTGAAATCAATCTATTCATAAGCCATCAGGATGCTGCGTTTTCAGGAGTGAGATAAGGCAAAAAAGCAGGTAGCCATTGGAAAGAGCACATCGTGCGGCTTAGAGGACATTAGGGAGATGAAAAAGAGAATTAGTCTGAGAGTTTAAAATTAAACCACCGCTGGGCAGAGTACTCCAGTGGAAAATGTATAAAAGATTTGTTTAGTCAAAGCGCATGAAGCAATATTTGTCCGGAGCCATTCGATCGCTGGCAGAATTCCAGAAAAGATGAATCTTTAATCTGTTTTTCTAACGGTAGGCTGGAGAATATTAATGGTGATTTTCCCTCATGAAACTCACATATGTGGAAAAGATGGCGGTGCATAACTAATTAACGTAATTTTCCTGAGAGTTGGTGATTTACAACTTGATCCTATTAAATGATGGTTTGATTCAGAAATGTATAAAATGTGTATTTTATATAATATGTATATTAACAAACAGACACCATGCCAGGTCAGTAAAGATGAGTCTTGGAGTCCAATTAAAAGTTGGATTATATATTTCAATTGGTAACACTTAAAAAAAATAAGCTTTTTCAACTTAAAAATTTAACCTAAAGTGAAACTAAAGTAAAAATGTTTTTTAAGTGTTGCCAATAATACACCCTGTAAAAAATGCTGTAGTTATGCAGCAGTTTGCCAGTAACTTACTGTAGATTTATATTTATGTTATTTACTGGCAACAGTTTGTTCAAAGTTAAATGAACATTAAACATGAACAGGTCTTTATATTTACAGAATAAAACTAAAATAACGGCCTTGTTATCAAACCACTGTGAGCAAACCCATGTGCAGTTTATTAACCCATAACCAAAAACTATAACATGACACATCAGGGTATAGAGAAAGAAGAGACAAACATGGCTGGGCCTATCAAAATAAAAGACCTAAACATGAAACAAGAACTTCAAAAAAAGACATGCACATGACAAGACCAAACCCTTACAAGCAGGGCCTGAAATTAACTTTTTTGACCACCAGCCACTGTGGCAGGTGGATTTAGAAATCCACCTGCCACAGAGACTTTTTACCAGCCAGTTTTTTTTTCCCGAATAGTGAATTATAACACTGTCTTTATTGTATGAATTAAATATAAAAAAAATTCAGAGCTACAAAAGTGAATTTCTCTTTGTCTTAGGTTGTTTGATTAACATTAATGACACAGACTTAAGTAGGTTAATTGAGGTTACTGTCTCTTTAAGACCAGCACAGACTGGTTTTTGACTCTCTATACATACACAAGACATAAAGAAATGTTTTATTAGAAAATGAATACTGTTGAGATCATTTTGTTTATGTGCCCTGTCAAGAGCAGAAAGATTTTATGTACGCATGCTTTTAGGAACGCGTCTCTCCGATGTGCCCTATTGAGTCCCCTTAAACCTGGCACGCACACAGAGACAGAGGGGGCACAAACTGCGCACATAAACGCCGCACATACGTTGTTTTTCATTACTATATTCGCAAAATGTATGTTAATGTACTACAGTATAAGGCATAGTAGCGCAACTCTCTCTAAAGTTTACACATCAAGAGTTCTGATCCATCACAGCAGCACTACACATCTGTGCAACTGTGATTGTACAGTAGCCTATGTCAGCATTGCATTCTCTTCCCATCTCACCACCAGTTTAATACTTACTCGCACATCCAAACGTAGTCAGAGAAGTGCCTCATCTTCTTTCCAATCGCATGAACGTTGCGAAACAGCAGCCGCATCCTCTCAATGAATCACTCAATTTGCATCGGTGATATGCGCAGGTTGATAAGAAATGAGCGGGTGCCGGTTACGAGTCATCCAAAAATATTTTACTGATATTCAGGCCGCGGTCAAGTTTAAAAACTATTTTGAACAATTGCGGGCGGGGCGGGTTAGTTGAAAATGTCGGTCTGGAGTGGGTTGTTTATACAATGACCCGCGCATCTCTGATTCGCATTGGCTACCCGCCAATGTGGCTGGTAGATTGACAGTGTTACCCGCCAATTGCAAAATCCACCCGCATTTGGCGCGTGGTCGGGTGTTAATTTCATGCCCTGCTTACAAGACTCATGCAAAGCATTCTGGGGACCAGAAATCCTCATCAACCTTTTTTGTTTGTTTGTTGTTTCTTCAGATTTTGTTTCCCAGTATGCTTTGCATGAGGCTTTAATTTTAGTTTTATTCTGTAATTATAAAGATTTTTTAATGTTTAATGTTCATTTTACTTTGAACAGCTGCCAGTAAGACTGTAATTTCTACAGACATTTTAACAGTGTATTTATTTTTATTTGATTCAACTTTTCACTTTTCACAGTGTAAGACAAATGTACAATAATAGTAAAAAAATACTATTACAGTAAATGCCACAATAAAATACATATTCAATTTTCTCTACATCTGCATAACAGAATGGTTTAATGTTAGTTCAGGACTTTATTCAAAAATAAATTTCAGTGCAGTGCAGAAGCAAGCTATAAAATTAATATAGATTATGAAAAAAAAGTTAGAAGAATAAAAATGTATATATAATGTAAAAGTTAGAAGAATAAAAATGTATATATAATGTAATATACCTAGAAAACCATTACCATTCGTCTCATTGGCACCAATGATAAACAGTAGACCATTTCACACACGTAAGAGTTTGAATAAAAGCATCTGCCAAATGAATTAATGTAAATGTTTCATCAATGCCTGAATTTGATCCAAACCTTCCCATCAAGCAATAGCCATCATTTTAACGTTTAGGTTGACTATACCCAATATACTCGGGCTATGATAACCCACTTCTAGCCAAAATAAACTTGAATTTGGTTACATGTCGTTCTTGCCAAAACAATGGTTTGGTTTTATTTATTTATTTATTCATTTATTTTTGGACTATAGCTAGACATTTATTAAATTTTCACTGACAGCCCAAATTTTGCCTTGTTTTAGCCTAGACGTCTGGGCATCTGGTGTTTGGATGGCTATTAGATGTCTTTTAAAAGTTTAAACCAATTTTGCTACGGGGATACTCACTATAACAACATGTACATTGCACAGTATAATGTGAATATATTACAGCTGTAATGTTGGCCATTTAATGTTGCTTGTAAAAATAATATTTGTTCAGATGCACAGCTGTTACTGAATGGTTGTCGAAAAAGCAGCACCATTCGGGAGCGTCTCATTCATATGTGTTAGAACTTTCTGCATTCAAGCAGTGAAGTTTAGGTTCATGAGGGGGCTTTTCATTGTCGCTTCCTATGTTTTCGTGATTTACTACATACAAATTTATACAAATTAGCCTCCTTGTAAAATAGTTTTGCATTTCATCTATTGAATTGGGCAATAACTAAATTATGTAATCAGGTTAAAAAATGACTTCATTTGCTTGCATGCATTTATTTAGAATTTTCCTTTGTTGACTTACAACCCATTGATGCTAAAACAAATCATTATAAATGCTAATATGTTGTATTCTGCTTATCCCTTTATTAAGCCTGTCCTTCTGTAGACTGAAATTAAAACGGAAAAACTAAATGCGCTTTTACAGCGATTCACTGCCGCAATCAAACTCTCCATTAACACGACTGTAAAGTGCAGCCATTGCTGTGACAGCAATGAAATTAGTTAACAAGTTAAGTGTTTACTTTCATTTTCCATTTCATCTAACTTCACTCTCCCAAACAGCCACCCAGGACAGGGATCATCAAACTGTTAACATGACTGATATGTTAATTGTTGTTAATGTCTTCTTCCGAAAATGCATTTTATACATTTCTCCCTCAACTGTTTAATTGCTTGCATTGAAGTTTAAGCAGTAAAGCCGGATTAGCTGAAAGGCCCTAAAATGTATTGATTGTAGATGCTCCAGAAATATTTAATGAGATGTTCAATTTTGTAATTCACATTTTGAATTATCAGTGAATTGCTGCTGCCATTTAATTATTGTGGAGTCACAAAATACCCCCTTAACGTCGGCAAATGGCGGAAAAGTGGCGTGCAAAGGCGAGAATATAATCCTCGTTGCATGTAATGGCTTAGTAACAGCATTCACATTTGCATCGAACAGTAATTAGTCTCCTTTATTTGCAATTGAAGGCTTTTCTGAAGATAGCAAAATTGTTTTGACACAAGCACTGCCATTCTGATTTTGCTCACGCATGCGTAAATGTTTAAAAGTATCAGACAACATTGTAATGTTTTGTAGTAATGCTAAAAGCTGTTTTGGTTAAAGTTCTTAAAGGAACAGTGCACTCAAAAATACAACCCTCATGTCAAGCCAAACACGTATGCTGATATTTAACATGGAACTAAAAAAAATACATATGGGATTCTTTACTGTAGTTTCTTATACAATGACAATTCATAGTGACACAAATTAGTATCATCAGACCTCCATAAGCGGACAGGACCACTAGACTAAAACTTCTAGATTAGTTTTTATTTCTTTGTAAAATTGGAACTGTGTATTTGGACAATGTAAACACAGACGGGCTCCAGAGAAGCTGGTCTAGCTTTAATATTGTCAGCCAATTGTTTTGAATTTTGTTTTTATTAAATAAATCTAAGGTATGCTATCTCGGCTATGTTGAGTTATACGGCAAAAACATAGTGAAAATCAATATAAATCAACTTTGTATTTGATAACATAGGCTGTAGTTTAGTTGGCGTTCATTCCTGGCCACACTATGTTTTATGTATAGCTGTTGCAATATAGTTATTAAAGAAAAAAGTGTTTGCTTGAGGGCACTGGGGTAAAAGTTGGACCATCCCTTGTGAAATATAAACCATTGATCTTTTAGTTATCAGTTCACAGCTTTATTTATTAGGCTAAAGTGATTTCTATAAACTTTGTTGATGTAAAATGTTTATACATAATGATAAAAGTCCTATAATATCCAATAATAGATAATAATATCACGGCAATGATTATAAGTGTCAGGCTTTCTGAAGACTTCCCAATCTGCCATTGGCCACCCCGACAGAAAGTCCAACACCAAATTTACAGCCTTTGGTGGTCACAGTCTTCATTTTCGGACACAAAATTTAGCCTACTTAGCCGAACACACCAAATGCATTTTCAACGCCTAAAAAAATTAGGCGGACCGCACTTCCTTTATTTGATTGACTTCAGAAAAGAGCAGTGTGATTAGTTTTTTTTTATATTGCTAGGCAACCATCGAGGCAGACAGTGAGTAAAGGCCCGCCTCTCCTTTTGTTTGATTGGACAATAGAAAAAACCGGAATGACTAGCGCTGCGTTCCAGTTAGTTTTTTTATGACCTTCCCTCACTAACTTCCCTCAGGCTCGTTCACTCGGATGTACGTCATTGCTTACGTTGTACGAGTGCCCACTACTGCTGGAACACTTGAAGTGGGTTCAAATGGATCACCCTAAGCCCTTGATCACATGGAAATTGGAGACTGCCCCCTCCATCATTTGAACTGTGCAAAGCATGAGTTGTTGAATTGAGTGACGTCACAATCGTGTTGCATTGTGGGATATGAAGCTGCATGAAGTGTACATATGAAGCAGACTCGCTCCCTCTGTCAAAATCGAGGGAGCGAGGGTCTGTCCATATAAACTTCCCTCGTCCACTTGACGAAGTGGAACGCACTTCAAAATGGCTACAGGGATTCCCCCGAGGGGAACTGTTTAGGGAAGTTTGGGAGTGTGTGTCTAAAACTGGAGTGGAACGCACCCCGGATGTCTTGCGGCAGAGTCTCTAACGTCATCCTTGGCGGCCATCTTGTCTCAGTCAGCTCGCTCACTCGTAGCATTGCATTTTAAAGGTGCATGAACTTCTAAATAACCATAACTTGAACATTATTCATAAGTATGCAGTGTCGTAGGTACATCTCTGACATTTATAACAAACCATTTGAAAATCGGTTGAAAATTGAGCAAGTTATGGTTATTTTAAAGTACATGCATCATTATAACACAATGCTACAAGTCAGCGAGCTGCCTGAGACAAGATGGCCGCCAGGTGCGGACATTGACCTCCATTGGCCAGCAGCGCGGGTGAGACATCTAGCCTTTATTATACATATCTATGGCTTTTCTGCTCAGGGTTGACTTTTTTTAACTTCAGGCACTCAGAGCGGTCCTGCAAAAACGCGTGGCGCGTCAGGCATAAACAGCGTGTATAACACTTACTGCCCATAGAAAACAATAAAAACGCACCTCTAACTGCCATAAACACATTCAGTGTGAACCGGCCCTTATGGTGCCTTTAACTCTTTCCCTGCCAATGCCGATTAATTCCGGCTTTCCACAATATTATATTATCCACCAGGTGGCACAACTTATAAACCCCGAAAGTATTGCCCTAGGGCAAGCAGCTTTGTCCGTGTAAGTTTTGAGGATCGCTCTGAATCTGATCTCTATCAAAAGTCCTTCACAAAAATGCAATTATCTTAGCTTTTTGCTCAAATGTTGTTTTTGAAGAAACCTACCCATATTTGAGACTTGATTACAAGAGAACTAATGAAGGTAGGATGAAACTTTTTGTTTGAAAGCAGATGGTCTGTTCTTACATTTAATACGTTGTATGTGTATATATTTAAAGAAGAACATTTTCTGGAAGGCATTAAACTTTTCTGAAAAGCATGAAAAATGCTGGCGCTGGCAGGGAAACAGTAAAATAGATGAAAAGTACAATGACCCTTCATCATCTTAAATAACTTTTTAAAGAATGTATTTCTCTGAAAATGTCTATTAAGCTTATGCGAGCTCATGATGAAGACACTTTTCCAGCAGTCTGCAGAATTCAGCCGAACCTAAACACTAAAGTATGTAGGTGTAATGAGTTTGGGACACAAAATACTCACTTGTCTCATTACTGTCTTCTTAAAAAACAAAAACAAGCAATGAAAAATCAAATAAATGCATCTTGAGTAGCACACAAGCCCTTACAGCGTGATTATCTGTGTGTGGTTTATTACAAAACATTACCCATATAAATAAAGAAGCATCTCTGAGTATCTCTCAGTAGGACTGTGGGAGTTACTTCTGATCTAATACAGTGGCTTATTTGCAAATGCTATTTAAAGACGGTCTGACATTAGTGTTTTAGAGTTACTCAAGCAAGCCCTGATGTTCAATGAAATATTCAAGTCATATAATGTAGACATGAGATCTTCTCCAGGATGCATACAGGGCAGTCTTCTCTCCACAAATAGATACAGCAACTGAAATCTTTTGATTCTGAACTGATGCAGTCTTTCCATTGACGACTATACTTACCTATTTGTGATTATGCTAACGATTTGGATTGTAAAATCATGTCTGCCGTGCAGCAATTGCACTCTTACATTAGCTCAGTTTTTTGACTGTGCTCTTTGTTTGTATCTTTTCCCACTCAATTCTTTGGGGATGGGGGACATTGTTGTTTTCCCCAAGGTGTCCTGCAATATGTTGTGGACATTTAGTTTGTCTATTTGTTTCCTGTGCCAGCTTTGTAGTTATTTTGCAGTTCCTTTGTTGATAAGCTTCCTTTTGGTTGTCTTCCCAGGTGTTCCATGTTTATTTGTCTGTGTAGTCTTTGTGTCTGTCTTGTTTTTGTCAGTTGTTACTAGAGTTCCTGTTCTCCCTGTGTTCGTGTTCCTTGTTTATAGTTTGTTTCGTTTTTTAAGGCTGTAGATCCTCGTGCCCCCTTGAATTCCCTGTCCCACATGTTATACGTCTTACAACATTGCTAAAAACGCTGAATCCTCCAAAAACCCACAAATATTTTTATTCGAATTAAGTCTGATGTCCTCTTCAGAGGCAATAAAATAACTATTACAGTAGCTAACATAACGTTTGCATTATAAATTTTGTAATGCATTCAGAAATGTTCTCTAAGAATGTCTTTCTTAATGGTTGTTGTTTTTCTCAGAAACAAAGTGAAATAGTATTATGTAACAGTAAGAGACGTAAACTTTATTTGGAGGATGTAAAGCTACAATGTAGCATTTTATGAGAAAGGGACTGAGCAATGCTGTGAAGTTGTTGTCTCTATCCACATGACTTTGAGCTCTTGACAGTGTGATAACAATGGAAATCTCGGGCTCATGGTAAAGAGAGGCAACAAAGACAGATTTAATGAATATTTAACAGAACACTGCTCTCAAAAGATAAAGGAATGAATAGAAATGTTTCTAAAAAGGTTTGCTCAAAACTGCTGCAAACTAGTTTTTAAACTTGTAACCTTTAGGCTAAATAATGACTTGGTGTGTTCCAAAGCTATTACCTGTATGTAACTTTTATAATGCTTTAATTGCATTTTTTTGTTTTGGAAAAGCACTCGTTTAATATTACATGCAAAAGACACACTTGATCTATTGTATCTGTTGTGACCGGTGGATTTGATTGACTTATCTTTCAAGGGAAAGTGATGCATTGTACAGATCTCAGTCCAGCAGTTTCTTGTGACGTGTCGTTGAAGCTTGTTCGCAGAAATATCAGCTGGTTGAAAGTACACCTCTTTCATCTACATCTCAGAGATTTCATCTGGGACTCCTGGCTTTACAGAAGTAGGTTGTGCAAGAAAGACAGAAATATTTTCTCTCATTTTTGGCGTAGTGGGAAACAGAATCCTTAAAAATGAGACACACAGTCCTTGCTGTTTAGGTGTTTTCAACTCATCCAAAACTCATCTTGGCCTTCGATTTGTATTAAAACTATTTTGTGCGGTACAAGCCGCATAAAGGATTCAGTAACAAGCACACTTTACAAACAGCATCTTGCATGATAGATGAAGGAACTTTGTCTCTATTGAAGAATAAATGGCAAATCATCAGAGATCCATGTACTATAGACTTCATGCTGCATTGCCAGCAATTTACAGTACATGCGGTCTGAAATCTCTGACGAGCAATTTTAACAAGTCTGTTGTTGCATCCTCTCAGCTAATGCTGCAGATCTTCAGGCCAGGCGTAGTTTTAAATACATTTACTCAACTCTCTGCCCAAGACATGGATTTCAGATTTCTTGTTCTGAAAATTCCAGTATAATTAGTGTCCGACTTACCGGCGTTTTATGCTTTGTAGGAAATGCTTTGGTTGATGCAATAAAAAAATATATATAGTGTATTCAATTGCGCAATAAACAATAAATGTTAAGAAAACGACATATGCTTTACTCCAGATGTCTCATAGTTTTTTTTTTATTGCCATGAAGAATCTTATACACATTTTACTGAAAAATACTAAAACTGAATTACTGAATTACTAAAAAGTTACTGAATCCTCTGAATAAAAATAATGTAATGTAATAAAATATTAAACAAATCGGAATTATTTTATGTTTATTCAGACACACACTTTAATTGTGCGTTCACACCAGGCACGGAAGAGGCCCAAAAACACGCTATTCACGCGTAGTTGGATGCTTAAACATTTTGAGTTTACTCGCTTAAAGTCACGCGTGACATTCTAGTCATTTGAGACATTCACGTTTAAATTTGCGTCATGGGCGGGGCTTATATAGCTCAAATTTAGTAAACTTACCATATTGTGCAACCTCTTCACTCACTTTCTTCCAAACAAGATCTTTTTAATTCCTGTAAAAGTATGAATATGTCTCGTGTAGTGATGATAATTGTGCTGTTGCTTTAACCCTCTGGGGTCTAAGGGGTTTTTAGGGCCCTGGGGAAGTTTTGACATGCACTGACATTTGTGCTTTTTTCAGTTGCTTAAAAACATATTAATGGCAAAAGTCTCATAACACTGTGTTCATCACAAACTGGGCTACAATATTATATAATCAACATGTATGTACATGTTTGTATTTTTGAGAGAAAAATGTTTATGCGTGGTTTTTGAAAAAGCAAATTTTTTAAGTCACTGATATAACTCCACAAAACTCATTCTTAACATGTTTTCCCAAGACTTTTCAAAACAGGATCTAGTAGTCTAGAGTTTTTTCTTCAAAATGATGTGAAAATCATATGGCCTACTCATTCACATAAAGCAAGATATTTATTTACAATTTCTAAGACACTTTTGCTTGGGAAAGGCTGTATGCGTGGAGGCGGGAAAGCTCCTGAATAATCAGTGATTGACAGCTGAGAGACAAAAGAGTTGAATAATGAGCCACATAATGAGCCTTGTGTGGATGTTCAACAGGAATAACTTTCTCTGTAGTAAAACCATGATAAGGTTTACTTTTCAATATAATGTAAATACACACACAAACACACACACACATTATATATATTTATACGTATATATATATTTCTATTGAAATATTTTCTATTAATTTCACAAGTATAAGTTACCTTTTAAAAACCATAGTAGCCTAATCATGGTAAAGGTACTGTTTGGCCATCGTAAAGTGAACACAGGGTTTGTGTTTGGTTGGCCAGCGAGAGGTTTACTTTTGTGCAGTAAAAAGCTCAAAAGAACAACTGCCTATCGTTGTCTGGACTCTTATTTGTGTTTTTGTAATCATTATAGTAGAAACACAACAAGGGACACGCGTGGTAAACTTATCAATGTTTGTTTACAGCCGCCGCCATTACCTCACGTGTTGATCATGAAAGCAGTGAATGTGTGCACACGCGAGTGATCCTGTGTTTAATAAACTTGCTGTGCGGAGATATGCGCTTAGACGCAACTAAATAAGGATTGTACTGTTTGCAATCGCGTATTTTAAAAGAATACCAAAAAGCGCGTCGAGTTTCCTGACTCGCGTGTTTGTGTATGTGCGTTCCCTTCGCGTCAACTGTTTGACGGAAGACAAAGAAAACACTCGCGTCTGGAGATACTGACACACATACGCAAGTAAATAAGGATTTAGAAGTCATGTTTGGTGCAATCGGATGGAACAACAAGGAATGGAGAGTAGGGATGCACCGAATCCAGGATTCGGATTCGGATTCGGCCGAATACTGGGCTTTTTGACGGGGTTCGGATTCGGCCGAATCCTAGATTTTTTTTCCACCGAACCGAACCCTAGGCTTGCGCTACGCTGGTCGACGTAACGTGGCCGTTGATTACACACATCGGGTGCTGACGTGGAGATGAGCTTTTTCTTTCTGTGCTGTGGTAATGTCCCGCCCCTCCTCCACTGTAATTGGACGCCGTGTGAAACCTGACATTGACGAGCGGAGCTTCTCACACAAAGTTAAATATAGTTTTCAGCGCGGAGCTGCTTGCTTATTGTTAAAACGAGCGTGTCGCAATGCATCGCTTTCATTATGCATAGGCTTATGGTAATTGTCAAAATAGTTTTTCCAACTTGTCATCCTGGCATATGTACAGTTAAAATTAAATAAAATGAAAAATACACTGCTGTGGACGTTGTTTACTTCATTAATGTGTTTTACTGTGTTAATGGAATAAGGATGCGAGTAGGATTCGGTATTCGGTTTCGGATTCGGCCGAATCTTAAACGGTGGATTCGGGATTCGGCCGAACCTAAAAAATCTGGATTCGGTGCATCCCTAATGGAGAGACTGGATTGTGGATTGCATATCCATTGACTGCAGGAGGCAGGAGTCATGCATATGGATGTTTCTGCTCATTCACTTCAATGGCGCGGGGGTGTGGCGATCTGATCTCATTACAGATAATGAGGTAACTGGAGAAATACGGTGGTACTTCTCCTTTTCATACAGTTTAGACCGAATGACAATATCTGTTTTCAATCTCACTTACATCATTTAAAAGGAGACATTCCAAGCATTATGTAGACATTTATCTTTTGTTTCTACGACAAGTATTCGTTAAGTTAGAGTTAATTTTTTTGACGTGTTTCTGAAAGGACTTCACTGAGGGAGAGAGAACAAAACGCGCATCATGTTTATTTTCTTAATTTTGCGAAAAGCACAACATGCTGTTTTTATTGGGAGAGGACAGAAAAAAACTAGACAATTTAACGTTTTAAATTATGTATAAATCATATCTGTATGTCAAAAATCAGCAGAGTAATTTAAGTCTCTTTGCGGAGTGATTGAAAAATAAAGAGTTTGCGGCGCCCGCGCCGCCGTCGACCCCAGAGTGTTAACTAGTGGTGTTTCATTTCCGGCTCCTATCGGACATTTAAGGTACTACACTATAATTTGCCATTTACTTTCGGTTTCTCTCAGTGAACGCAGTGGAGAAGGACCTGCTTGCAATTGTTGATTCCATCATTTAAACCTTCGAAATATATGTCTGTAAGTGCTCAATTTTATACTAAATAGTGCCTTAAAGTGTTGTGTAGATTATAGTAAAGTTTAAATAGGGATTATTGTTATATTTGTTATAAATAGACATGTATTGGGTTATTGGTAGCTTACTTCATACTGCTAATTTCCGTTTGCATATTATAATTTCTCAATATGTACATTCCTTTAAACAATGTTAAAGGGAACAATGTACAAATTAAACTGTAATGTTAAAGTGGATGTGTATGTACAGGTGTACATAATGTTTGTCACAGGTCGGGGCGGACCCAAGTTATCTAAAGGGTCACGCCCCTTCCTAGTTCCCACCTCGAGGAGGTTCCCAAGACCACCCCAATGACCAGACGAACAAGTATACTACGTTTAAAACACAACTTTATTAAATATTTAAAAGCAGGGAGGGGAAAGGGCAATTTAAAACACTTCTTTCTCTCCTCTGGTTTCAGACGGGATTCCACAAGACGTAAGGGAGTGGGACTCCTGTCTGAGGGTTCCCTGCTGTCCGTGGCGCCCTCCGCTTCTCCTGGAGGCAGAACACAGAAGACACAATGAATGATAGGCCTGACGTCTCCCAACTACTTGCCAGCGGACTCGTAGGGACTGTATCTCAGGCGTGTTTTCCTGTTCTCGCCCACAGGGTTTCTTTCCGAGCCGCGTTGGAACAGGAATTGAGGCCGTACAGCAGCCCGGGGTCAGTGGACAACACCGAGGTGGATTCACCGGACTCTGGGACTCTTTGCTCCTCCTCTCGGACTCACTGAAAGCAGGGGTAAGTTAGCATTCATAGACATACGTGACTCACAGACTGAGGTTCTTCTTGTTTCTCCACAGGTTCACTGGAAACAGAGGTGAGTTATCATTCGAGAGCTTACGTTACTCACAGACTGGGGCTTTGTATCTTCCTTCACAGGTTTGCTAGGAGCAGAGGTAAGTTAGCATTCATAGACATGCGTGACTCATAGACTGAGATCCTTCTTGTTCCTCCACAGGTTCACTGGAAACAGAGGTGAGTTATCATTCGAGAGCTTACGTTACTCACAGACTGGGGCTTTGTATCTTCCTTCACAGGTTTGCTAGGAGCAGAGGTAAGTTAGCACTCATGGACATGCGTGACTCACAGACTGAGGTCCTTCTGGTTTCTCCACAGGTTTACTGGAAACAGAGGTGAGTTATCATTCATAGATTCTTGCAGTAAACATCCACCTCCTCCTATTTCTTTCTTCCCCAAGGGAATTGTCTCGTCTCTCCCCAGCCTAGAACGCAGCCAAAACACAGCGGACAGCACGCCAACACCGGCACAACAGAGAAGCACCCCGATTGTGATTTCAAACCTCCTTATATATTCGGCTCCTCCTCTTCGATGTCCTATCGGTGATCGCTTCATTTATTACCCCCACCTGCGTCTAATACGGGCTGATTTGGCCTCCGGGGCAAACCCGGAAGTTCGGGTGTTTTTCTTCCTTCCGGGCGGAACTCGTCCTTCCTACCTTCTGTTCCGCCCTTCACAAAACGTCACCGTGTGACATGTTCATACATACTTTTTCTTGTTTGTAGTTTTACAATAAAAGAATTAAGACGAACAATCACCAGTTAAGTCACAAAGGTTATGAAGACTGCTTTCTGGAGTTCTTTTCTAAAAGTGTACGCTATCTGCTCAGGCTACGCAATGGGTCAGAACAGAATAATAATTGTCCTCCATTGTTGTTTAGTTTTTCTGCCTCCGCTCGCTTCCTGTAATCACGTCACTGCTAAAGCAAACTTCTGATTGGTTAACACAGCATGAAAATCCACCAAAGTTCAGATTTTTCAACATGCACGGATCAAGCAGCAACACTCAATTGACGCAAAATGCGCTGTCCGCGCTGCGTCATTCTTGACTTAACATGGAAGAGGTGGCAAGCATGAGTGATTTACGTGTCATGTGTGAACGCACCATAAGAAAGGATGTGTTAATTTTTGCACTTTTTTTGAGTTATCATATTGAACACATTGGGCCCTATCATACACCCTTTGCAATGCAGCGCAATGCACAACGCAAGTGCTTTTGCTAGTTTCAGCCCAGCACAGTTATCATTTTCACATCCAGCATCACGTTGTTCAGGTGCATTGTTGGCGGGTTGCTATTTTGACACTATTTGACCAACAAAAAACTGGTCTAAAGTCTGAAGTCAATGGATACATATTGTTTTTCTTATTTAAATGTGCCCTTCCTCTGTCGTTTTTATTGTTTTATACTGTTGTCTGAGGTCTACTCTGACGTTTGCATGGTTTTTACATTCAAAAACATCAAAAGCAATAAGTAATAGGCCATTTTGTACCCTGGTTTTGAGGCTGGTTCGAGAAATGATCCGTTTTAATGGGCGGGCTGCATTGACGACTTGGAAGTAAACTCCCACTGCTATGATTGGATAACAGTTTTTCATAGTCAAACTAACTTTCAATACTTATTTAATCTCATGTGTAATCAGTTTAATGTTAAGTGAGTGTCTTAAGACACAGTGTCTTTCTTACACACACACACACACACACACACACACACACACGTTTTATCATAAACCCTTTTGACACACACACGCGTGTCTTTTATCATAAACCCACGCACAAAACACACACACACACACGTGTCTTTTAGCGTAAACCCTTTCGATGCGCGTGTACTGTAGCAGCGCGCGCACGAACGCACAAACACACACGTGTCTTTTATCATAAACCCTTTCGACGAGTGTGCATCATGAATTCGCGTGAATCGCGTCCCTCTGAAGAGAGTCCCAGCCGCAACTGATAGTGACACATAGTACTAAAGTGTTTTACTCACATAAGCTGCGCCATTCTGTCCGGATCCAATATTGATAGAGGAGCATTGCTTTTTAATCGCAGTCTCTCTTCAAATCCAGCATTCTTCTGAACATCCAAAGCAACTGTTATGATTCCCTCGTTTAATAGGAATGATGTCTCTCGACAAAAACAATGACCCAAATATGATACGGTTGACGTTTAGCCATCCTTGCTGTAACTTGTTATGAAAACTAACTCAACTACACGTAATATGTGGACGCGGTCTCAAGTTGAAGAGCTCATGAATAGTAATGACCTCGATCAATTCCAGGTCACACTGATAAGCTTTTCAAACTGACCTGATTTCTCTTTTCAGTGGCTAGAGCTGACAGAGGAGGTGGAAGTTAATTTTCACATTCACGACACAACACAAACACATATGGACCTAACACATATCAAAAAATACAAGTCAAAACGGTTTTATGTGGAAGGGCCTCTTTATAGAGCATGTTAGTAATAAGCGCCTATAAACAGGATGAAAACATGCCTTTGCTTATCACACACATGCACAGCACACAAATGTTTTTAAATATAAAAAAGTAAAGGATTAAAATGTAAAAGATTATTATTGAGTCTCTTGGACATAAATGAGGACCGATTACAAGACGTTAGAAGGTGTAAAGAGCTGCGTCACCTGTAGCCTGGTAATTACATGTTTTGCTTTAAACAAATGGAAATATTGCATTTATTTGATGGGTTGTTTTATGATTGTCAATGGATTAATTGTATATGATGACTATGTACCTGTGGATATGGGAAGATGAGAACCTTTTTTAAGTAATGCCTTTAAAAAAACTCATGTTGATGTCCGATTGTTCAAACGTCTTGGTTCTCCACACGTTTGTAAATGCTTTATCTCATGTTTGTTACAAATAAAGTATTTTTTGGAGTACAAACCTTTTCTTGTAAATTATTCTTTGAGATTACACATCATGTAGGCTATCCATATATTTACAGCAATTAAAAGTCTGCTATTTTACCTTTATGACTAAAAGAAAATGACTTTTAAAGGGAACCAAATGTTCTTTTGTATAAAAAATGTATACAAATAAAAACAGTGATTTTTTTTTACATCAATCTTAACTCTTTCACCGCCAGCGTTTTTTTTTTTTTTAAGTTGCCAGCCAGCACCAGCGTTTTTCATGATTTTCACCAAAGTTTAATGCCTTCCAGAAAAATGTTCTTCTTTAAATATATAAACATACAATATACTAAATGAAAGAACAGACCCTCTGCTTTCAAACAAAAAAAACTGTTTCTTCCTACCTTCAGTGGTTCTTTTGTAATCCGCTTTTGAATATGGGTAGGTTTCTGCAAAAACACCACATTTTGAGCAAAAAGCAGAGATAATTCCATTTTTATGACGGACTTTTCATAGAGATCCCATTCAGAGCGATCTTTAAAACAGACACGGACATGCAGCAGCTTGCCATAGGGCAATACTTCCGGTTTTAAAAAGTTGTGGAAGGGCGCCACCTGGTGGATAATAGCGGTATTGCGGAAATACGGTAAATCTCGTCATTGGCGGGGAAGCGTTTTCTCTTCAATGGCGGGGAAAGAGTTAAACTGGTGGTCTTCTTCTTCCGCTTAGGGTGTTTTCACATATAGTTCATTTTAAAAGAACCAAAACCAGTTCACTTAAAGTGAACCAGAAAAGGATCTAGCCGAATGTGACCTGGTGTTCACAATATAGTGGACTCAAAAGAGGACCCAGTTCGTTTTTTAGCCCTCTTCAGAACTGAAGTGATCTCAGACCCTTTCTTGTTCAAATCACAACTTCATAAGAACTCAAACCCCAACTTTCTGTGCAGCAGCTTATTTTGATACAATGTCAAAACCACACGTGAAACGGACTGGGACCTCATTGATTTCACATATCAAAAAGAAATCGAACCACAAAAGAACCCAAAAGCGAACCGTACTCAGACCTCCTCCAGACGTGGTCTGAGTTCGGTTTGCTTTTGGGTCCTTTTAGGGGGGTCTGAGATCACTTGGTTTGTTCACATATACACCCTGAACTGCTCTGAGAGCATTTGGAGGGCTCAAACGAACTAGGTGTGAAAACACCCTTAGTTTTCCAGTTTATTTACGCCATCTAAATAGGGAAGCTGAATGGCGACAGCGCAACTGGCTTTTAAAGGGGATGGGAGATGAGACTCTCAATGGTTTGTTGCATGTTACACCCAAAACACAACCATTACGAGAATGTTGTATGAGCAACAACCCTTTTAGACTGTGTGTTAAATATGTTGTCCTTAACTAGACACAAAACGTGTTGTTTTAACACAACCGCTTTAAGAGTGCATGTAGCAGGTTAGGGAAAAATATATGATGTGCTCAGATACAAAAGCTCCTAAGCGCCAGCTACAAAAATTGAAGGTGTTCCACTTTGTCCTTGAACAGAAGGGCAGGTTACATTTCGACAGCAAAAAGCGTGTATGCTTGCGCAAAAGAGCATCATTCCCCCATACAGTAGTCTGTAGCAGACCAACACTTAAAAACTACTTGAAATTGCCTGACCGATGACTGTCAGCTTGGTGTGTCTCAGGCTTAATGTCCAAATAAGAAAATAGTTGTTGTTTTTTTCACCAATTCTATATTTATTGCCAAAAAACTACTAGTACAGTATTTTAATGTACCAATAAAGTAGCTGGGCTTATTTGGCTTTATATGCTGCAAAATGCTTTAAATAAAACTCAATAAAACAGGATTAATAGTTCTTCCCCAGAAGCACTCATCATATTGACTCAACACCTTTAAAAAAACCATACACCCTATTTTATCTGTAATATGCATCAGTAAAGAGGCTGTGGGAGGCACGTGTAGCGCAATAAAGATCCAGATTGCTAATCGAAAGGTTGGAAGTTCAAAACCTTGCAGTGGTTGTTTCAAAATCTATTGACATTATGCCCTTCAGCAAGATATTGAATTGTCCTTCGTAAGTGCACCGTTAATTTGATTTGGATAAAAGTGTCCATTAAATCACTACTTGTGTCCTTATTGCACCTACTGTACGTTTAACCTGTGTTTACAGTACATGTGTAGACAACACATCTAGAGTGTTTATTTATGTATGGGTGCATGTTGAAAGGATGGGCAGGTCGGATAACTGTCATATCACCTTTTTAAGATGTTCCTTGAGTATAGTCGAGGATGTGGTGAAATTGAATCGTGTTTGCTTAATGCATGTGAAATGGTGCTGCTCCTGCATGTCAGTGATGGGCTATTTATTTACCGTGCTGCTTGCCTATATCATTCATCACATTATTGCATTCACAGACTCCACTCTTTCATCAAAGCACAGATGAGACATCTATGTGTCAAAAGAGATGGACAAGACAGGGAATCCACAGATGAGAAATATGATGCCGTTATAGTCTCTTTTATATCTGTACACTGTGGCTGGTTTGTTTTGGGTGCATTTTTAGGGATGCTAAACAATTAATCGCGATTAATCGTTAGCAGAATAAAAGTTTTTGTTTACATCATATATGTGTGTAAACTGTGTATAATAAATTTGTATAAATAAATGTACACACATACATGTATATGTTTTAGAAATGTTTACATGTGTATATACATTTGTGTATTTATGTATAATTTATATCATATATAATTATAAATACTTAATATATACATTTTTTTTCCTTAAAATTATACTTGAATGTGTTCATATTTATATATATACATATTTATTATACACAGTTTACACACATATGTGATGTACACAAAAACTTTTATTCTGCTAACGATTAATCGCGATTAATTGTTTAGCATTGAGGAGCCAAGTAAATTGATTAACAGGTGAATTATTTTAAAGAATAACACCACAATATACATTTGACCCCATACTTGTACGTATATTTGGCATCATTATGTTAGATTTGAAGCCACTCTTCTACACAAGTGATTATAATAATAAAGTTGCATTGTGTAACTTTTAGAAGGATCTCTTGAGAGAAATGCAATATAATATACATAACTATATTATCAGTTGTGTATAAAGACCTTACATAATGAACTGTATTGTTTTTCTTACCTTAGAATGAGCCATTTTTACCTATATACAGTACATCAGGGGTCCCAACGTTGTCTCAGACGACAACATGTTTGTCCTGTAGGGGCTGCTTAAAAACCCATCCGGTACTTTAACTAAAGGTTTTGATTTGGGGAACGCTGATTGGAGCTTGTGATCTTAGACAAGATTACGGATAGTCTAGAGCTAAGACCTTTACTTTGATTCATCATTTCTCCCGACTCCCGTCATTGTCCCCTGTTTATTCCATGTCCAGAGAGGAGCTGTCAATCACCTCATATCACTGTCAGTCAAGATCAGGGCTGACATGAGCTGTAAGAACCCCCAGAATTCCCCAGTGTGCTGTCCGGCCTGTCTTGTGCCCTTGTTCAAGGTTACTCAGCAAACGCCACTGACATAATATCTGATATGTGACATATCTTGAGTGTTTAACCTTAACCGTACCTCTTTCTGTTTTTAAGTTCTTGTTGGCTTTCTCTCTAATTCTCATCTTAAATCGCAGACAGAGGACGGGACCAAAACAGATCAATTAAATTGCAATCACAAACCTGAGGTCAAACAGGTTTTAGACTGTGTTGTTTAGACTTGAACAGGGCTCCCTGTGAGGATCCTGTCAGCGCTGGATATGTTGTGTAATAGGCACATCCAGTTGCCGGTCATTTGATGTTTGCTGTCTCTGGAGAGATAGCTGTAGGTAGCGTGTAAGGCAATAAAGACAATTCTGCACCAAAATTTTAATTTTATTTACATCCATACTGGTTGTCATAACTCTGGTATCCCTGCCTTGTTTAATCCTACAGGTATTCATATCGTTCCCCTTGATAGACTTAGTTTTGGCCTATAGTGCATACTTCACTCGTTACAGTTTTGCAAATAATGCAAGTTTGATCTCATTTAACTTCATTCCACTTTAGCCCGGGATGCGCTGCAGGATTTTTGCAATCCTATAAGATCATTACAATATCACACTGTGCAAAATAGATCATTTAAACTTGCTTATGATAAGCATGTGACCAATGTTCCCTTTAAGCTGCGCGCATGCGCGGATGCGCAGTCTAATTGAAGGTCCCGCGCAGCACAAATTCAGACCGCGCACTGCGCACAGACGACGTGAATGCACTCAGCAATGGCGAAACGAAAAGATGAAACATCTCTGCAACAGCCTAAAAAAAAGGTTTGTTTGACTTTCAAACAAGAATGGCTAAATGAACTCGTTCAAACGGATACTAGCGATGGCCCTGACAAATCCGTTAAATTGTCTGAAATATTTAGTTACGGAGCTAATGGGATTGTGTGCAAAATTAGCTACGAAGCTAAAATTAAAGGAGAGTTTTCCACCGGGAAAACGTGGGCAGACTGGAAACTTGACTACCTAAAACGCCACTTAACACACAAATGTCACATTGATGCTGTGAAAGCATTGTACAATAAAAAACATGGAACTGCGATTAACCAGCTTCTCGGAGAGTCGAGAGAATCTAGAGAAAAACGTATCGACCTCGCCAATAAGAGCAAGGCAAACCCTGAACAAATCAAAATACTGATCGATAACGTGCTGCTTGCCATTAAAATGAACGCGTCGATGCTATCTGTTCAAGAACTTCATAATCATC
Source organism: Paramisgurnus dabryanus (assembly GCF_030506205.2). Taxonomy (NCBI): domain Eukaryota; kingdom Metazoa; phylum Chordata; class Actinopteri; order Cypriniformes; family Cobitidae; genus Paramisgurnus; species Paramisgurnus dabryanus. The sequence continues at coordinate 39,671,721 of NC_133345.1, read as the reverse complement.
TGGCGAAATATGTAAGTCTCCCCGACAGCTGGAGAAGTAAAAACTACGCATTTGAATTTGTGGAGTCAATTAATGCAGTTGTACAAGCTGAGACTATGGAAGCTGTAAGAAATGCCAGTGTTCACACGTTGATAGTTGACGAAAGCACAGACATTACAGTACACAAAATGCTAGTTCTTTACATTAAGTTTAGAGAACAAAATCAATTCGCATACAAAACTGTATTTGCCGGAATCATTCAGCTGGCACGATGCAGCGCCCAGGATATAGCAGATGCAATAACACAGTTCTACACTGATCATGGACTTGATTTGCAGAAAATGGCCATGTTAACGTCTGACAGCGCTTCTGTCATGTTAGGCAAACATAATGGAGTCACTGCAATACTTAGAAGGCAAATACCGCACCTTACAGAACAACACTGCGTTGCTCATCGAGAGGATTTGGGAATTGATGATGCATGGAAAGGCATGCAGTTGATGAAAGAAGTGGAAACACTTTTACGAACAGTATATTCACTATTCAGTAGGTCTTCTGTAAAGAAAAGCAAATTCGACGAGTTGGCAAAAGTATTAGAAGTGGATTCACTGTCTTTCCGACCGCTGAATGAGGTTTGCTGGTTGTCACGTTACCAAGCTGTTAATGCTTTTTTGCGGAATTACAGTCTGTTAACGGAGTATTGTTCAAAAGAAGCAGACAACGACGACCCGATTGCGAAATACTGTCTCAAAAAACTGTCTGATCCCAAGTACAGAGTTGCAATTACTGTTCTCGGAGATGTGTTGGAAGAACTAGCTCAGCTCAGTGTCTCCCTGCAGCGCAGCAATCTTAACATCATTGATTCTCATTGCTTTGCCAGAGCTAAGATGGAAAAACTTAAATCTCAGTATCTCTGGCAGCATATTCATTGGAGCACCCGTGTGAACGAGCTGTTGGGGAAACATGACAGTGCTATAAATACAGCGGAGATTAATCTGTTTGTCCGCAAAGTTTGTGACCATCTTGACGCAAGATTTCCTGAAGGTGAGCTTAAAGAATGGTCTGCATTTAGCCTAGAAACACTGGATTCAGCAATTGATTTTGATCACGGCAGAACTGATGTAACCAGACTGACAGAGAAGTTCCATGCTTTTCTAAAACAAAGAGATGATGACGTCACCGAGAACATCTGTCAACAGTACAGGGACTTCAAGTTCACCGTCAAAGAAAAAAGAAAGACAGGAGCGCTGCAGACATTCGATGAAATGGTAACCTGGGCACTAAAAACTCTGGACTTTGGGGAGCTTGCACAGTTAATTGACATTTGCGGGACATTTCAAGCGTCTAGTGCAGACTGTGAACGCGGTTTCAGTCTCATGAATCGTATCAAGACAAATTCACGCAACCGACTTCAGACCACCCACTTGGATCAGCTAATGACAATCCGGTCCACACAAGCAGATGGGTCTATCAATCTGGACAAGATCTATAACCACTGGAAAGGTATTAAGGACAGACGGGAGAAGTTTTAAAGGTAGGCCTACATGCTTTATAGGCTACATTATTAATAAATGCATAATAATGCATGCATTTATGTGTTTGACTGTAATATTTATACTTTTTGCTGAAATATTCATTTGTATATAATTTTATATATTATATTATATTATATTATGTTTAAGTATTGTGGTTAATTATCTGACTAAAGCTTTACACTTTATTTAAAAGGTTACTTTAACAAGGTCTGTAGTCACTGAAAGAAAATAGGCAGATAATATTTTATAATTGTGGTGCATCTTTGTTTTCAGGTTCTGTTTTGAGAGAAGTTCCATATCTCCACCTGCAAGGCCAGTCAAGAGAGCACTGATGAAGCACTGTTGCACTAAAAGTTGTTAAAACTGTTAAAACTAAAACATAAAAAAATGTTGTGTTTGTATTCTATATCTTTTTTATCCAATCTGCCTTAATAAAATGTGTTTGGATAAAAAGATTGAACATTTATTATTACTATACTGTAAAATTGGTTGAACAGTTAATAAAATTTACTAATTTTCTATCAAACTATAGCCCCTTAATGACAACATGCTCTTTTTGTGAAATATACGATTTTTGATAAAATTGCACAGTCTAAAGGTTTGCGCTCAGAAATTTTTTTATTTGCTCAGTACAGTAAAAAATTAGAGGGAACATTGCATGTGACTGTAAGATGATAACAGAGGCTGCAATGACTGCGACATACGTTAGCGCAACATTATCACATTAGCGCAACGTCATCAGCATGCTCCACTTTAACATGGTGAAAGAGCCTACAGTATCATCTATCATGGAAAAGTTACACTTCATCTCCACATCAACGGTGTTCAACATCCGACTAATTTTAATATCCATTTACACCAAAGCACCTAATAAAGTCATCACCTCTCATGGCTTCTTCTATCATTCTTATGCAGATGGTACTCAGTTTTCGCTCTCTTTTCCACTCTCTGACAACCAGGAGCCCTCATGAATCACAGCATGTCTGACAAACTGCGTTTCTGCCCGGATGAACAGCCATGGATGAAAACCGTCCAAGAACGAACCTTGCCAAAACCTTGTCATTTCAATAAACAACTCAACCATCTCACCCACACACAAAAACCAAGAAGATTGGTGTCGCAGTGGACCTCATTTGAACAACGTGTTCGAATTGGATCTCTAAACTGCTCAAATAATTTTTTTTTTAAATTTAACAATTCCAAAATTATAAATTAAACCTGTTTTGAGTAGTGAATAATACCCCTGGTCACTAAAGACCCAATGTATGCTTAGGGGTTAATGAAAAATATAACACAATAAGGGGTGCTGTTAATACCATTTTATAGTTAACTCATTCCCCGCCAGCCATTTTTTGAAAAGTTGCCCGCCAAAGTTTCACAAAATTCCTTCCAGGAAAATGTTCTTCTAAAAATATATAAACATACCAATATATCAAATTAAAGAACAGACTCTCTGCTTTCAAACTAACAATAAACAAACAAACAAAATGGAAAAAAAATGCTTCATCCTTCTTTGCTTTTAAACTATTAAACATGTGTATTTTTTTCTTTAAAATAATTTTTTTTTTCAAAAACCTGAAATAATTGCATTTTTGTGAAGGAATTTTCAGATTCAGAAAGGTTCTCAAAACATTGAACACAAATTGTGTAAGTGGATAATTGAGATATTGCAGATTAACAAAAAAATTCACCAGAAACAAGTTTTTTTATGCAAATGTTTTCTCTTAATTGACGAGATAACTCCTCAATGGCGGGGAAAAAGTTAAGTAGCAAAAAGTAGCATTTTTCTAAAAATATTGTAAGCAAATGACTGCCAGCTCCCTTGTAATTCACCATCCAAATCCAAATAAGCCTCTTTCTGTTTAACACTTGCTTGTATTCATGATAAAATCTGCTTACCTGTTCACAAATATTCCCAAAGGCAACATGCAACATCAGTCCATTTCCAGCCCACAATGTAAATAAGGAAACAAATTTGCTGAATAAGCAGTTTTTCTGTTTTGCCGTGCTTTGTTTTTCCAGCATGAGTTGCTAGTGGTGAACGTTTACGGGGGTCTCAATTACTTCACGTGTACGTGTGTGTGTGTGCACGCAGAACAGGTGTCTTCATGTGGACAGGTAAATCGGACAGGTGTTTGGGGAATATTTTACCTAAAGTACATAATGTCAGTAAGCAATTCAACAATACAGCAACACAAGGGCCTTTGAGATTTCAGCTGTGGCTGTGTTGCTTTATGCAGACATACAGACCTTCCGGTCCCTAAAACTGCTGTCACACTTCTGAGTAAAGAAAGATATTATTTGTATTATTTTAGTTTTAAGAATGCATGTTTAAAGTCAAAATCAAATAAATTCTCCTTACTTATTGATTTATTATTAAAGTCCTTACCATGCTATTCCACTGAAGCTACTTTTCACTGCATGCTATGCAGCGTTTTGAATAATGTTAGGCAGTACGCCAAAAATCTCACTTTAAATACATTTTTAGTCCACTCTGTCCTCAGAGACTATATGATATATGTCTAGATGTTATACAGCAGCTATATATAAATGCACTAGTATTAAGCAGCAGATCTACTGTATAGCAGTATATATTTAGTGCATGCATGCTTACATGCGGTTCAGGGAAACAGCTCTCCGTGGACCAACGTCGGCCCCTGAGTCAACACACAGATGCATCATATGCAAAGACCTCCATCTCTTATTATAAATAATATCATACTCATAGCTCTCTGTATTCATTCCTCTGGTAATAACTATCCTTCAAAGTCTTGCCCATTTCTAAATACATCCTGATTAAGATGAAAAAACAAATCCCATTGCACGTTTTATAGTATGCTTTTTAAAGTCCCAGTCTGGATTTGTCCGTCTGAGTGATTGGAAAAGCCATTAAAGTGTATGAGAGCTGTGTGAAATGTTGTTCACGTCATTATTGATTAGGCACGCGTGGAAAGCACGGCTTTGAGCTTTCCAAAGTGAGTGAATGACAGGAAGCCGTCAGCGCTGCGCTATCTCTCCTCTCCAGACTTTAAGATCTTATCAATGGCTCTCCTGACAAATTCCCTGCCATCACATCACGGTAATGCACACAGAAACCCCCCACCTCCAATATCTTTCTCTCTTTCCCCTTCTTCCTCCCATAGGAGCCCCACTCGGATGCCGAAGAAAAACAATTTCAGGCCTCTCCACTCAATTGCCTCCTCGCAGCAGTGCGGCATCATTCTGGATGGGCGAACTTCACGCCGCTATGATTCTGCCGAGCTGCCATCGATTAATGGCTCAGTACTGGCAATAAACTCTGAGCTGAGATCAGAAGCAGCATTGCATTGCTCAACACTGTCGAGCTCAGCTGTTCCTGCTGTATAGCGCAAATACGCCGTTGTTCTCAAGGGAGGGATCCGAGGAGCTTCAAGTCAACGGATATCGGCTGTGCTTACTGCATTGCTGCCATCCGTGGGATTTTAAATAGAGTGCATCCGTTGAGATCAGCCCATTTTGTCGGAGGACTAGGATGACACAGATTCTGTGTTTGAGTTTCTTTTTTAGGCTTATTTGGCTTTTTTAATGTGACACTTATCCATGATAAGTTCTTCCTGGAGCACTGTGTTGCTATTATGGGAATGTGAACTACTGCATTATGTAACAGTAGAGATGGGTTTACAAGCAAGCACACAGCATTAATGATGAGAATGTACAGCGGGTTACAAATAAAGCAGCAGGGAAAAATACATTGTAGTTACTTTACTGCAGAGACATTTTAATGTGGAATAAGTTGTAGGTACATTCAGTGTTCAAATTTATGGGGGGTCTGGGGTGGTCCCGGACCTCCTATAAGCATTGATGGACCCCCCATAAAGCACAAAAACATAAATTAGGGGGGTCCCCTGGTTTTTATTGAAATTAAAATACCACATGAATTTAAAATAATCATGCTGTGCTGCCACAAAGCGATATTGACCATTATTTTTTCCCAATTTCGCAATATACTAATCCAAAAGATTTCTGTCTGAAATAAATGTAAACTTTCAAGTGCGCCTCACTCTGTTTTCTGGAGATATTGAAAGACAAGTCATTGTCTCTGCGTGTGGATTATTTTCACCTCATTGATGATAAGAATCTTTAATTATTATCTTTACTTATTATCTTTAGTAATCTTTAGGGTTAAGGGCTTTTAATAAAATTCAAACTATTATTTCATTATGATTTTAGGGGTAAAAAAATGGTTAGGGTTTGAGTTAAGGGTAATTTGGGGTTTCTTTGTGATAACTTTGTGGATGCACGCTACCCCATAATGATGGGGGGCTTGGGTGGGTGGGGCTTAGCTAGAGGACTCCATAATTTTTTACATAATTCGAACACTGGGTGCATTATGCCTTCATATAAGTTTAAAAAATCAAACAAATGTAAACAAAATTTTTTAATATGAGATATATTGCTTTCCATTGTAAAGAAGATATTTTGAAGAACATATCAGCCGTGTCTGAGCTGGGAACTTGGATATATATCGTCAACTTGCGTGTGTGAAACAGCATCAGGGTTGTTATGATGATAAAATGGTAACTGAATTTTTATGTTAAGGGAATTTTGCTGTAAGCTTATTGTGTTCTCACATGTAACCTTGGGGTTCACACATGGGATCGCAGGATTGCGCTGTATTGTGTTCTTCAGCATTATTTTATAGCTTTAGGATAGATGCCTTTTATTTATAATTTATATGACATGTGGGCTACAGCGTGATCTGCAGAAGTGTTACTGAGTGCCGAAAAACTGTGGTTACCATCAAAAAAATTCTGGATATCAGTTGCACATAATTAAATTAGGTTTTCTTAAAATGAAATGAACATTAATTAAAATTAATTTCATTTTAAGAAAACTTGATTCAATCATGTTGAACTGGTGTATGTAATTAAATTACGTAGATCAAACCATTTTTTAAGAAAAATCATTTTAAGAAAATTTTATTTAGTCATGTGCAACCGGAGATTTTTTCAGTGTAGAATTATGATCTCAGGTTGTCATCAACACCAAATACAGATGCTACATGTGCTTTTTACTATAACCTGATTTTGGTGTGGCCAAGCAATTTTTTATAGTTTTACGAGTGATGTTAATTACAATTAAATTCACTTAAGTGTAGAAGAGTGCTGCACGCACAGTAAGAACCTAATTTGTCAGTTGTGTAACGCCTGTGAGGGATATATTGGTTGTCTGGAGCCTCAATGCAAGACTAAGGTGATGGAGGGCAAATAGAAGCATAAAGTTTAATGTAAAATCATGCCTGTATACTGTACCATTGTGATTGTGTGATTACCCTCTGTGATAAGGCATATAATAATACTACTTGTCTACAAATCAGTGTGAATGGGTCAAACTGGAGGAAATGTGTGGATTAATTACAAAGTGAGCTAGGTCAGATTCAGAATGAAGTAAAAATTACAAAACGATTTGTGAGCGAAAAGGTTTTTGGCAACTCCTAACCAGCTTGGTTTTGGGACTTTGAATTCTTGTCTCAGAAATGCACTGTCCAAGGCATTTAAACATTTATAGGCAGTTTCCCAGACAGGGCTTATGCTAGTCCCAGACTAAAAGGCATGTTTGAGCTGCTTTAATTTCAAAACATATCTTAACATATATCAGTACCATTGTTTTGTCTAAAAATGCACACCAATATAGTTTTTTTAAGGTACAGTGTGTTTGTAAAAAGTACTTAAATGTCCTAAAATAACTAAGGCCTAGTGCTGGATTAATCTAAACCCTGTCCGGAAAACCGCCTCTAATGACAGATCTTTTCCACATCACTTAACACTACAACTACCGGAATTCTATAACTACTAGAACTGCCAATAGCGGCCATTCTGCCTGTTCATACCTGATAGTAGTGAAAGCCGTTTTGCCGCGCCATACACTCTTAAGGGCTCTTAAGATTGTGCGTAGATCCTACGGCGTAGCCACGAAGGCGTAGGTTCCATGTTGGTTTTCATTTATACTTTTGCGTCGTTGTCTGCGTCGATGTGCAAACACACGCGCTGACTGCTGGTAGGCAGTATCCACGCGTGTAACCACAGTAGCAGTGTGACCGTCAATGAAGAAGCAGCTTGGCAAGTTAACCCACAAACAAAGAAGAAACAGCAACTTATTGTGTATGATTTGAGAAGAACAACGAATGATGGAAGTAAACAAACAGCGACTTTTGTTGCAGTCCTCAACTTGACCCATCTTGTTTTCACCATTGCAAACGGAAATACCTATGGTGCTGTTTTTTTTAATCTGACGGGAGAGGTTCTGGTGGACCAATCACAGCGCTTGCGGTCCGTTAAAAATTTTGCGAGGTGCTTGTCAGGCTACACAGAGCTATGCACAGGCTACGGATAACCTACAGTGTAACTACGGTGTACAGCTAACGCACGACTATAAATTGGGTAATGGATTTGTTAAAAACAACACATTAGTGTTGATTCTGGGACAACACACTAAATGCGTTGTCCCAGAATCCACACATCTCTGTGTTAGTATTGAAGCAACACATTTTGTGTTACTTTTAACACAACTTGTGTTATATTTTAACACAAAATCAACACAAAATGACACATAATGTGTTAACAGCTTAACGCACAAAGATGTGTAAATCTTTTCTAAGAGTATATTTACATTCAAAGCTTCTATGGTCATGAAAAAGACGTGTTGATTTGAGCATACAATATTTTATGTTATATTATTGTGTAAGAGCTACACCACCACCCATGAAAGTGGATGCCTCAATTTGCTTTCCTCAATTTTCTGTCTAGCAAGTAGGAGAGCCAAGTTTTTGCCTCGCAGTAAAAATGTTGTTTTGGAAAGTCTAAATGCCAACGAATATGGATTGAAGCAGATTATTTTTTAGATAAAAACATGTGAAGTTTGGAAATGATAACATCTATCTTTATTCAATACATTTTGACTTTTGTACTTTACAACACTGGTGTTATCGGAAATGTTTGGTCCAGATGAATCGGAAAAAATCTTATGCAGCCTCCAATTGATTCAAGAATAAATAAACAGTTCTGTCATGTTAGGACATATAATAATAAACATGAAGACATGAAATTGAAATTTCGATAAATGTGAAAATGAATTAGTTCACCAACCTGCTATTGTAATTATTACAGATACAAATTTGAGATCGATCAGTATTCTGTTAACTTTTTTATAAAATCAAACAAATTTGATGTTTACCATAGGCAACAGTCGCATGCATCTTCAACAGCAGGAACAAGCGCTGAGGAGATATATACCACCTGTAATGCATATGGTCAATTTGACGGTTTGTGGGTGTGCACATCAAAGCTTTTAAACATGCTGAAAACACCAGACGGATGCCGACTGCCTGCTTTTTTCAGTCACCTGCCAGCTTTTTTCAGCACTATGGTTGCTATGATACTTCTGCTTTGTTTATCAGTCGGTGAACTGTTGATTGTTGTGATGTTTATCCCGCCCCTTCTCCACAGTGATTGGACGGCTGTGCGAGAACTGACATTGATGAGCTGAGCTTTCCAATATTTTCCAACTCTCAAGGGCACACCAAAACTTTTAAACGGGGCTGAAAACGCCTGGAGGACAACGAATGTGAGAGCTGACCAACTGTCCCCACAAAGATAGGAATACCAGTAAATTTGTGAGCTTGTGGGGACATTTTGAGGTCCCCATGTGGAAACAAGCTTATCAAACATGATGATGTGTATTGAAAATGTGAAGTAGCAGAGTAGTAGAAAGTTTTCTGTGATGGTTGGGGTTAGAATGTGTGTGTGTGTGTGCGTGTGCGCGCGTGTGCGCGTGTGCGTGCGTGTGTGTTTGCGTGTGTGTGTGTCCTCGTGTAATTTAATAATGCTGCAAAGCCTTTGAGCTGGTCTGTAATAAAACAGCTTGACCTGAAAATGTGTTTCTAAGAAACGAACTAGAACCTTCTAATGAAGCTTTAATAGAAGTCAGTTTTAATAAATCTCCTGGCAGCTTCTCTGAACTTGTCTCCCTGATTTTTTACACACATTATAGATGGGATTTGAGACATTTGGCGGTTACATTTCTGATCTGGAACTTTGATTTTTAGATTAGGTCCTGTTAGTCTCAGTCGTGGATAACTTGTCAACCCACAGACTGTCTGACACATATTTCACACAAAAATGGCAATAGTCTTTCTCAGACTCTAAAGCTTTGATTTGATTGGCTGGCAGGTTTATATACTGTAGAAGTGTTCCGGGAAACAGCGTTGTGATTATAATTAAATGTAGTAGTAGTAAATATGTCACCACCAGGGGCTGGCTATGTTAAACTAAAGCCACGCCCCTTTGCAACTCCCACCTCGAGGAGGTCCCCAAAGCCAACCCAATGACCAGACAAACACGGGAACAGGTAAGTAAAATTTAAAACAAGCTTTATTTGATTTAAATACTTAAAAGAACTGGGGAATTGGGGAAAGGGGAATTTAAAACTAATAGGCTTCTTCTCCTCCCTCCAGGGAGACTGCAGCCACGGGCAGACAGGGGCAAGAGCAACAGGGGTGCCAACCACCCTAAGCCGGGGGAAAAAGGGAAACGTCAGGCTCCGGCCTGGACCCTGCTAACCGTGGCGCCCTCCTTCTTTCCTGGAGGCAGAACAATTTCGGTGTGACTGGTAGGAGATTTTCCACTGTCTGTGTGCCTTTCCTCGGTTCGGCAGGGGGTCCTCGCCCCGCATGCCTTCACGTTCCCCGTCGTACGTCCACCCTCGTTCTCCTTGTTCCCCGCAGGTGGTCACTGCGACACAGAAGCACTGTTAGCTTGGACTTTGTATATTCCTCACCGGTTCTGCTGTTTACAGCTCTCGGGGTAGGTAGCACGTTAGACAGTCTGTTCTCCAATTGTTCACTCTCGTCTTCCTTTCTCTCCCAGGCGGCAACTAAGACACAAAGACACTGTCACTTGGACTTCGAGTCTTTCTCACCGGCTCTGCTGCTTAAAGCTCTCTGGGTAGGTATCACGTTACACAGTCTGTTCTCCAATTGTTCACTCTCGTTTTCCTTTCTCTCCACAGGCGGCCACTAGGACACAAAGACACTGTTACTTGGACTTCGAGTATGTCTCACCGGCTCTGCTGTTTACAGCTTTCTGGGTAGGTATGGTTTCCTCCGTAGGTCAGCAGAGGGGCGAAGGTCACACACCACCTCACCGGGTCGAGCGCTGCCCTATCTCCACTGCCCGTAGGCCGATCGAATCCTGGACAGGGGCGCCCCTTTGTAGAGACCGCGGGGGCGGCGGACCCTTTCGCCTCTGACTCTGCGACAAACAGACACAGGTAAGTTTACACCACGAATATTTCCAATATTTTACTCACAGTCACTGACAGCTCTTGGTCTGCGTCCCTTCGTACTCCGAAACAGCACACTACGTATGGTAGCAGTAATTTCTGAGGTCGTTAGCCTCTCCGTCCTCTGCCCAGTAGAAGAAATGGATGATGCGGGGCTTCGTCTAACAAGACACACAGCAACCCACAGCAAATACACAGCACCACTCCAACGTGAAAAGCTTATTAATTGCAAAGTCTCACTCACCACACTATAAGTGCAACACAACAAGGGAAGCGCCCGGTGTCCCCCACTGCGCTTGGGCTGAGATAGGGGCGATGGAAAATACGACCAAAATAAAGTCTCGTTGCTGTGGCTGTTTGGATTTACACTTCTAACGGCTCGCCCACCACACTATTGTAGGGGTAGGGCCGCCCTCCTTCTCCTGGAGGTTTCCAACGGTTACACAGGTTAATTTCTGCAAGTTACTCCACACCAAAAGGGTATACTCACAGCGGATAGCCTTTGTTTACGTTGTACAACAAGGTCAATTTTCTTCCTGCTTTACTCCTTCAAAAGTACTGGTTAGACCAAGGTTCCTTTTTACCCATAGGATTTTCCGTTTACTCCAGCAGGTCCACCGTAAACTAGTGATGGTCGTTTTCGAAGCACTGCTTCATGAGGCTTCGAAACATTTACGAATCTTTTGTTTCGAATCAGTGGTTCGGAGCTTGTTTCAAACTGGCCAAAGTCACGTGATTTTAGCAAACGAGGCTTTGTTACGTCATAACTGTTTCGAAACGTTTCGAAAATCCGATGGTTCACCACTAGGGGGAGTTGATCACATGACCAGTGTCTAATAAGTTTAGGTGAACTCGGGTCAGTTTTATAATGAAAGTTCATAAAACATTTATCCTTCTGACTAATAACACTGCCATGTTGTCTACTTTTTGTTTATAGACAGATTTAATGACAAAAACGTGCATAATTAAAAGGGTAGTTAGTTTTATTCATTTGTTTGCCCTAAATAAAACTAAAAACACATAAAACACTTTTAACTATGTCTTAAATAAGTTAAATCATTTTTTAAACATATTTTAATAAAAATCTTGCTATTATTTTGTAAAAAAAAGTGTAAAATGTGTGGACAGATCTGCTTTTACACTGTTTTGACCAGCAGGGGTCGCCAGCGTGTGTGGGTTTCGAACTGCTTCGAAAAACTGAATCAATTTTCGAAGCAATTGGTTCAATTGATTCGAAGCTTCGAAAAGCTTCGTTTCTCCCATCACTACCGTAAACTACAACGAGAGAGGGAGAGAGAGAGAAATACAGACAGCCACCACGTCTAACAATGAGCACAGCTCCGTTCCTCAGCACACACTACGACCCTCAACTGTGATCTAACTGTGCTTTTTATACTCCTCTCTGTACTCCAGTTATCCAATTGCCCGGCGATCTCTTTAACTAGGCACAGCTGTGCCCAATCGGCTGATTACAGCCTTCGCGAAGCTGCCGGATGTCCGGTGTTTCTGTTCTCCGGTCTTTTGGTTCCGCCAAAGAAAGATCGTCACCCCGTGACAAATACAACCCCAAAACAGAAAGTTGGGACAAAGTTTTAAATTAAAATAAAAACTGAAAACAGTAATCTTAAAAAAAAACCTTTTTGGTGTTTTATTGCACTTGTAAAACATCAGACAATGGTAAGTCTATAGTTTCTAAGATTCATTTTATTGTCTCTACAAAATAAACACATATGCATTTCGAGTCTTGCAACATATTCCAAAAAAAGTTGGGACAGTAGAACATTTACCACTTTGTAACATTGCCATTTCCTTTCACAACACTTAAAAGACGTCTAGGGACAGAAGACACCAAGTGATTTAATGTTTCAGGTGGAATTTTGTCCCATTCTTCCTGTAAACATGTCTTGAGGTGTGCAACAGTATGATGTCTCCATTGTCGCATTTTACGCTTCAAAATGCGCCACACATTCATGGGCGCGGGAAGTGGGGGTGCTGCAGGTGCTGCAGCACCCCCTGGTGGCAAAGATTTAAAACTGCAATGACAATAAAATGATAGCTTATAAATATCTCTGATTGTTGTTTGTTACTGTTCCAAGACATTTTGTATGTCATGTTTGGGCTGTGTGATGAAGAGAGAATTATTAATTTAGTAATTTTAAAATGATTTAATTTATTTCAGTGTGTATTAGCCAATCAGATTTGTTTTGACGATGTGATTGCATTCAGCTGATAAGCTGCGTATAAGCATAACACCCAAGCACGCACACTCGCAGCCATATAGAACGAATTACTAGGCTATCTGTAGCCTATCTATCAGCTTCGCAATGTCTCAGAAGATAATTTATGATTTTTTTCAATCACACAGCCCAAAAGTCCCGAGGACTAGCGTTATTTCTCCAAATGACTCGTTATCATGCATATCAGAAAAAGGTAATGTTTTCAAAAACTATTTAAAAATATAGTCAAATTGTTTTGCGGTGTTTAACGCACATGTAAATGTAACAGAACATTTAAAGTAAAGACGATTGAAATAAATTATTAAAACGACATGAAAGGAACTACATTGTAAAGCCTCGATGTACAATAAGGTACATGCGCATTTAGGGTATTAAAAAATTTATATAAATTATTCCCATGCATCGATTTTAATGTTAAACATCTATAAATCCAAATTAATACATATGGAATATATTCCAACAATTTAGGATATGATGTTTTTATTTTAAAGTCGAAAAATATCTTATTTTTACACCGCTGTGCAGGAGGCATGGCAAACCGAAACAAAAATATTACATTTACGTTTAAAAAATAGAATTAAATGAAACCCGTGAATTGAAAGGTCCACTAATTGCTTTAACTCGAGTGATGTCAATAAAGTTTCCATGTTAAAATTTATAAATATTAAAAACTTAAGCAAAGGAAAACAAAGGCGGAGTAGGCTACTGGCACGAGTGAGAATGTATAACTGGTTCCATTCCTCTGACTTTCCTCCAAACTTGCTTAAAGTTAATTCTCCTGGTTTTCTCTTTTTCTTTACATCTTCAAACTCCATATTGCATTTAAGCTACACCATACAGAACAGCAGACCCGTGCGTGATGGGTACCAGAGGAGACTCCGCACATGACTCGCGTTGCATTTTGTAACTTTTACAAATCATTTTGTAATTTGTGTAACTTTTTGGACACATTTGTTACTTTGGCCTAAATATAGTCTATATATAATATTTCTGATTATATGGCATAGTTTTCTCCCCACCCAATGAGGCTAATAAAGTAATGATAAAAATATGCTTAATCAATGGTCCGGACCGGCACGAGGATAGTAGCAGAAAATAACAACCCTGGCAGAGAATCTAAACTCTACTATGTTGAATAGGCTATATAGTTTGTATGCACCGTCAGCTCAGCTGTACGGATGTGAGGTGCGAGTGAGTTTTTAAAAGAAAACATAGGTAGAGTGGTCTGCAGAATAAAAAGCTTGTGAGCAACTTTAGAATTCTATAACTCTATACCCTCCCCCTCCCCCGCCGCACCCCAGCACCCCCTACCGAAAATATCTTCCCGCGCCTCTGCACACATTTTCTATTGGAGACAGATCAGGACAGCAGGCAGGCCAGTCCAGCACTCGCACCCTGTTCTTTTGCAACCATGCCTTTGTAAGGCGTGCAGAATGTGGCTTTGCAATCCTGTTGAAATATGCATGGCTATCCCTGGAAGAGGCATCGTCTTGAAGGCAGCATATGTTGTTCTAAAATCTTCATGTACTTCTCAGCATTAATGGTGCCATCACAGAAGTGTAAGTTACCCTTGCTAGTGGCACTGACGCAACCCCAGACCATGACAGACCCTGGTTTCTGTACTTGTTGCTGATAACAGTCTGGATGGTCCTTTCAACTTTGTTCCAGAGCACCTGGCGTCCATTTTTTCCAAAAAAAAAAAACAAACCTCAAAAACTGATTCATCCGACTGTAATACACATTTCCACTGTGTCATGGTCCATTCTAGATGTCTCCGAGCCCATAGACATCGACGGCGCTTATGGACACTGTTAAGATAAGGCTTCTTTTTGGCACAGTAAAGTTTGAAGTGGCATTTGTGGATGTAGTTTTGTATTGTGCTGCTTGACAAAGGTTTGTCAAAGTAATTCTGAGCCTATGTGGTTATATCAGCTATGGAAGAATGACGATTATTGATACAGTGCCGTTTTAGGGCACGGAGGTCACAGGAGTTCAGCTTAGGCTTGCGCCCTTGGCCTTTACGCACTGAAATTGCGGCAGATTCCTTGAATCTTTTAATGATGTTGAATACCGTAGAGGCCAAAATATTTAAATCTCTTCCAATCTGTCTTTGAGAAATACTTTTTTTAATGTGTTTCTCATGTGTTTCTCATTTTCTCAAACTGGTGATCCGCGGCCCATCTTTGCTGCTAAAGGACTAGACCTTTCCTGGGTGCTGGTTTTATACCAAATCACAACTACAATCACCTGTTGACATCACCTTTCAAATCACATCGTTATTAAATTGTTTTACCTCATTATAGCCCAAAATCTACTCTCCGTCCCAACTTTTTTTGAAAGGTGTTGCAGGCATCAAATTACAAATGTGCCTACATTTTCCATGAAATAGTATTTTTTTTTTTCATTTTCAACATTTGATATGTTGTCTGTACGCGTTTGGCAACTAAATATGAGTTCATGAGATTTGCAGATTATTACATTTGGTTTTTATTTATATTTTACACAATGTCCCAACTTTTTCTGTTTTGGGGTTATATACATTCACAGTAAAAAGGTACAAAAGTTGTCATTGGGATGGTAACCCCAGGTTAAGGAGCATTTCACACTGGTAATTTAGAAGCAGAGTTATCCCTGAAATTAACCTAGGGTTATGAAACCCTGCTTTTGCTGGGTTTAAATGTTATGACTTGATGCTTAGAAACTGAAGTGCACCTGATCAAAAATTAAATCCCAGGAAACAGACATGATTTTTATTGCAATCTGTTTTGTCACTCGCATGGAGGCGGTAGACAAGTGGTTATTTAATTTAATTAAAGCAGTTATTTTAATTCAGTCAGTTTTTATCCAATCATAACAGTTAAGACAATGCAACTATCCAAATGAAAACATTGACTTGGGGTTGAGGAATGCACAGTGTGAAATGTCAGATTATTCATATTCAGGGTTAACTCTTAACCCCTGATTAAGTATGAACAATGTGAAATGTGGATTCCATTAACATGGGGTTTAGAATAACCCGGGGTTAACTATTTAAAGTGTGAAAAGCCCTATTGTGTACCTTTGAGGTACCAATATCCACCTTTTTTTTTTTAAGATACCGGCCCAGTGCCAACTTTTGTACCTTAATGTACCTTTTTCCTCAGAGTTATTAAATAATATTGCATAATATTATTATGGCAGCTGTCCAAAATCAGACTTTCCCATTATATAACCATTTAACTATAGGGTTCATAAATTTGCATGCAATTGAATGGGTGATTCCCGACTTTATGCCAGTGGCAAAAAAATCTTGCTCTGCATTATGCATCTTATGGGGAAGGGTTGTACTTTAACATAAAATCCCCTGTAATTCCAGAATATCATGCAGACAGTTTGAGTTATGGCTGGCTGTCAGGGGAGAGATGATGTGCGTGTGTCGGGTACTGGAGGAACTCTCACAGTCTGTAATAAATTTCTCAACAGACTCAGAAGGAATGTAGGTAAAGCCACTTCATCAGGACAGATGATTGGTATGAGAGCAGCAGAGTGCCTCTCCAGTGCCTGGAGACAGAGTCATGGATGATTCTCATACCTTAGACACACAGACATGAGAAAAATAACAGTAATGTGAAACTAAAAGATGATCAGTACACTACAAGATTTTACAAGATTTTGTAATAAGATTTCCAAAAACCACATATACAGATATATTTCATATTTCATATTTTAAATAATGTTTCATCCTTTGTCATTGTCGCCTATCAATGAAGTAATATCCGCGCTATCATCAGTTTTGATAGCTTGTAGAACTATGGCAGCAATCACTTCAAGCAAGTGCTTTCAGTAGTTCTGAATTAGTCCTGCACATAATTCAGAAGGAATTTTTGTCCATTCCCCTTTACAAAACCGCTTCAACTCAGATATATTTGTAGGATGTCTGGTGTGAACCGCTCTCTTGAGGTCATTTCTATGAGGCTAAGGTCTGGGCTTTGACTAGGCCACTCCAAATGGCGCATTGTGTTTTTCTTGGGCCAGTCTGTGGTGGATTTTCCCTCAATGTTTAAGGCCATTGTCGTTCTGCATCACCCAACTTCAACTTCTGAGCTTCAACTGGCAGACAGCCACCCATTATCCTGTAGGATATTTTGTTAAAGTTGGGAATTCATGTTACCCTCAATGATGGCAATTGGTCCAGGCCCTGAGGCAGAAAAACATATCCAAATCATGATGTTCCCTCCACCATACTTCACTGTTGGGATGATGCTTACTGTTGGTAATCTGTGCCCTTTTTGCTCCTTAGTATATTTCCCCAACAATTCAACTTTTGTTCAAGTAGCAAGGTGCCAAGGTGCTCTTTTGCAAAGGCTCCCAGCAATGTTTTTCAGGAGAGTAGTGGCCTCTACTGTAGTGTTCTGCCGTAGACACCTTGCCCGTTTAAAGACTTACGTATGGTAGACTTATGAACAGAGATGTGTGCCAGTTCCAATGATGTCTTTAAGCCTTTAGCTGTTACTCATGGGTTCTTCTTTACTTCATTGAGTATTCTTCGTTGTGCCTTAGGAGTCGTTTTGGCTGTGCGCCCACTTCTAGGAGGGTAGCTAGAGAATTAAACTGTCTCCATTTATAGACAAATTGTCTAACTGTAGACTGAGGATTTCTTAAAGGAGCCATGTCACGAGTCTTTTTCAAGATGTCCAATAAATCTTTGGTGTCCCCAGAGCACATATGTGAAGTTTTAGCTCAAAATGCCATATAAATAATTTATTATAGCATGTTACTATATTGACACTTTGTATTTACAATTGACACTTAGTAGGTGTGTGCAAAAATGTGCTGTTTTGGGTGTGTCCTTTCAAATGCAAACACGCAGATGAAGTGCAAACCCTGATCACAATGATGGTGGTTTAATGCAATTGAAACTCAATTGTGCTGTCAATTATTTTCTCTCCCTCTGTTTTTCTCTGCACTAAATGGCTGTGCCATGGTTGGATAGTGCAGATTAAGGGGCGGTATTATTTTAATAAGAGCTCCTTATTACATCATAAGGAGAGGTAAATTTCAACAACCTATTTTTTCATGTGCTTGTAGAGAATGGTTTACCAAAACTAAGTTACTCTGTTGATCTTTTTCACATTTTCTAGGTTGATAGAAGCACTGGGGACCCAATTATAGCATTTAAACATGGAAAAAGTCAGATTTTCATGCCATGGCCCGTTTAACATTTTGAGATTGTTTTATATCCCTTTTCAGCCTTATGGAGGCAACAACTTGGATATTTTTAGAGAGGCTTTCGTAAGAACTGATGCTTTTTAAGGACAGCAATCTTAAAATGTTTCTGTGTCAGTGTCAATCATTTTCCTCCAAAACTGTGAATGTTTTATATGTGTTTGTAAAATCTAGAATTATCTGTGTTTTCATGTACATTGTGTTTGTCAATTGTTGTGATCTAGATGAGGAGCAAATCGCATTCTATGGCAAATCACTGTAGAAAACCAGTTTATTCCTAGGGGTTCACATACTTTTTCTTGGCACTATACATTATCCTTAATTAATTATCTCCAGGTGTGTCTTGTTACTCTTGAGTAGTCTGTGTATACATGAATATCAGCTTACGTCACTCACTTGTCTGCCATTTTGAGGACCTGAAGTGGTTGCAAAAAAACTAGGAGCTATGCCTTCAATATGCTGTGAGCATCAAAATCGCTATTTTAACAACACTAAGAAGGCTCAACACAACATGATATTTTGCTCGAAGTATCATCTGTGTCTCTACACGTGAACTCGAGCATTGAGAACATTGTTTGTGAACACAGAGTTAACTAAAAAGAAGGTTTTGAACAACTGACTTTGGATGATTTGGCGTCCGCTCGCCGCCTTCTTCCCAGTCAAGATGTATCAATCTCCAATTGCGACGTAAGGAGGCAGGAGAGTAAAGATGGATAGCTCCTAAAGCATAGTTACATAAAAAGGCACGGATAATTCGTTCTTTTGTCGCAAGTGAAAAACAATATTGACCTTCTAGTTGAAAAAGGAGCCTCATATGAGATTCATTCATTCGCATTCGGAAATCGATTATTTACGTCTGGCAGAGATGACGAGCGGTCACCATAACAGCCAAAGTCAGTTGTACAAAACCTTTATTTTTAGTAAACTCTGTGTACACAAACAATGTTCTCAATGCTCGCGTTCATGTGTAGAGATCCAGGTGATACTTCGAGCAAAGTTTCATGTTGTGTCATGCGCCTTATGTTGTAAAATAGTGGTAGTTCAGTAGCAGCGGACAGCGGCTGGAAGAAAGTATCAGGGATCGAGTAGGCATCACACCCTAACCAAGATATATTTTTTTAAAGTACCGTTTATTTTAACACAGTCTCACCCCATGTCGTCAATATTTGACGACACTTGACCATTCGTCATATGTTGACGCGAAGGGTATACCTTTCGCGTCATTTTTTGACGAACTGGGGACTTCAATACTATTACGTCCGTTGCATTCTCTTTCCTATTTTCTTACCATTTTCGCGTCGGTTAGATTACGCAAAATTAAACAGTCTACGCGAAATTAAACAGTTGTCACCTGGCTTTGGGGTTAGAGTTAGGTACGCGAAATGAAACAGTTGTCACCTGGCGTTGGGGTTAGAGTTAGGTACGCGAAATGAAACAGTTGTCACCTGGCGTTGGGGTTAGAGTTAGGTTTGGGTAGGGATGTCATTATGTAAATCTAACCCTAAACCGACGCGGAAATGGTAAGAAAATAAGAAAGAGAATGCAACGGACCTAATAGTATTGAAGTCCCCAGTTCGTCAAAAAATGACGCGAAAGGTATACCCTTCGCGTCAACATATGACGAATGGTCAAGTGTCGTCAAATATTGACGACATGGGGTGAGACTGGGTTGTTTATTTTCATGACAGTCGAGATGCGACATGTTGTCTTTCGTAGCCCTTTACTGTATCCGTAAGAATCATAGACAGTAAAAGATAAGAAATCCGTAAATCGTAGCAAGATAGCCAATGCTTGTCAATAGCCTACTGGTACTCGGTAGGTCCTCAAGATGGCCGCATGACGTAAAAGGTCACATTACTGAAATCCATCTATAGAGGGTTTCATCGGACGCACGTGCGCTGAAGCGATACACGTCTGAATCCGAACTTTACTTCCGGTTTCCTTTTTTTTAATGGTCTGACTAGTTGCTAAACTGATCTCTTGAACAAATGCCTCGTCGAAAATAACAAATGTTTTGGTTTCCTATGTAATCTATGTGTTGTTTTTTTTGCTTGTTATATAAATAAACTACGTTTAAAGAACTTTGTTGTTATTTAATCTTAGCTGAGTTTACCGGAAGTTATGTGCAGACCATGACAGCTGCTTGTTTGTGTTGTTACTGCTGAAACCGTCTCTAAATACCTCCGTGCTTGTGTTTGTCTTTTGTCTGGTAGGCTATTGCCCATGCCTCACCTCGCCAAATGAATACACAAAGTTTATATTTACACATTTATTAAGATTGTTTAGTTCATATCATTATCGTTTGTAAGTAAAACAAATCCGGCTTATATAAATCATGTTCACTGGATACATAAACACGTGAGTGGACACATTGCGCAGTGGGAAAACATTGAGCTTCATTTTTGAGTAAGAAAGTCCTATCACTAAACATTTCGAAATGTTTAGAAGTAAGTTTTATTCCTGCTTTTATAACATATTCCACCCCAACAATTATTATTTGCATATCATCTACTGGTCTTTTCGAACAACTTTAGTATACTGTAGTTTCACTAAGGAAACATTTACGCCCAGGAAAACAATCACTCAAGTGAGCTATGAAAAAGCATCATGTTTCTCTGTGCTCCCTGGGTCAGTGCTGTCTTGCAAACCAACATATTGCGTGTCCTCTCACAACCGCTGCTTAGTAAATTTATTGTGGTGGTACTGTAATGATTGTGGTCATTATATAAAAATAGCTGTTAATCACACAGGAGGAAAGAAAAAATGAGGTATGAAACAGCCACCTTTTTACCCTTGTTAATGGGACTAATTTAGACTGAGGTGACGGTGTGTTAGATCTATTGGCCTTGACCCCTGCAGTCCAGGTAACAAGATAATCTGTGCATGGATCTATGACCCCTCTGCCACGGTCTGACAGACCAGCACGTCAATAGTGACCCAGGTACTGGATGACATGCAAGCCCCTCCCAATTTCAACACAGGACTAAGGAGACACATATAAGGTACTGTATGCAGCTTTATGACAAGCAAAACTAGTAACTGTAGCCTACTGTATACCATAAACACCCTGCTGACTGTTAAAAAGTTAAATCTTTCAGACAATGTCATATATGAATGACACACACTCAAAATAATGTATAATATGTTGTGTTAAATAATAGTTTTGTTGCAAACTTTTTAAACATTTTAACATTAGCTAAGTTCCTAGCCAGCCTTCTACTAATGCACAAAAATTATATTGGCAAATGTGTCATTATGAGTGAGATTTAAGGGCTATGGTGGAGGACTTGAGTTTGTTTACTTGTTCCTTGACTTTATTTCACTTTGTTCCTCATACTAAGCTGTGTTGTGTTGCCTTTGTGTCTGTGTTTACTGCTCTTTTATTATTTTGATAGTCATATAACTAATGAATAGTTTATATTTTTGTGCAGTGCTTAGGGTTTGGGTAGACTAATTAAAAATCTAAATTAAAGTATATTTATATGTCACAAGGTGACGATCTTTTAGGCGGAACCAAAAATTTGGAAAGTTTTGGTTCCGCCCGGATGTTTCCGCCCGGACCGGTAAGAGAAAACACCGGACATCCGGTAGCGCCGCGAACGCTGTAATCAGTCAAATTACATACAGCTGAGAGTCATTAAGAGGAGCGCCAGGTGATTGGACGATGGCAACACTCAGGAGAGTATTTTAGAGCAGTTTAAACCACAGTTTAGGAGGTCACACGAGAGACTCAGACACGAGAGGCGAGTGACACGGGGAAGCTCCTTTGCCAAAGGCAGACAAAGACACGCACCTTTTGAAGAGCCCGAAGCTCTGTTGATCCGGCGACCGCTGAAGCGGGCGGAAAGAGGACAGAGTCACAGAGGGTGAAAGGAAGGCAAGCGGTGGATCTTTTGAAAGGAGCACCCCGAAATCGCTTATTATTCCTGTTGGTGGTGTGTATCGTAGCGTTGAGTTGGGCTCACCGGGTACGCTATTTTGGATTGCTGTATTTGCTCTCTCTCTCGTTTGGATTATAGACTTACATTGTTGAAGATACCGAAGACCTTATAGGTAGAAGAATTAAACGAATACTGACCTTGGATGAAAGAAACGAAGAAAGTACAGCAGCTGTGAGTAACGGAGTCTCTTTATGGATGTGTTGTACATAAATTTGACCTGTATATTTCTTTGAGTGTTTTCGGAAGAGAGTGGGTGGCCCTACCCCTGAACCAGCGCGGTGGGTGAGCCAAAGGGTCTTTGTGCTGAAACAGCTCCAGTGACGAAAACAAACACTAGGCCAAGTTACCATCTCCATATTCTTCGTCCAGAGTGAGGTGAAGGAAGACGGGCGTCTATTGTGTGCACTGAGCGTGGTGGGTGAGTCTTGGATGTAGAAATTTTCACTTGAAGTGGTGCTGTGTAATGCTGTGTATTGCAGTGAGATTGCTGTGTCTTGTCTGACGTACCCCCGCCTCCAGTCACTCGTTCTTGAAACGACGAAGAGGAAGAACGGGTCTAGAGTAAGACCTGTATATAAATATGCTGTGAGTGTGTTCCAGTCTTAAAATCACGGAGTGGCGTCTCGAAGTATTTTCCCAGCCAAAACGCTCGGCGGATTGGAGTTTAGGAGTGGCGGTGAAGAACTGTGCTATTGACGGTGTGAGAGTATTGCCTCTATACTGCTACCTTACCTGTACCCTTTTATCATCACAGAGTTGGAGGCGAAGGAGATCCGCCGCCCCGAGGTCTCGACGAAAGGGCGCCCCGGTCCAGTTTTCGATTGACCAACGGGTCTCGAGGAAAGGGCAGCGCTCGACCCGGTGTGCCGGCGTGACGTCCTCGCCCCTCTGTAGACCAACGAGCTCGCCGAGAGGGTTTTGGCCCCCGGCGTCACATAGGAAAACACTGTCTAGCTGACGCACCGCGCAGCCAGTTACCGTAAGTCCGCCACCCTGTTAAAATAACATATGACCTGTTGAAACTGCCAAATCAACAGGGAAGAGGAGTGTGATGTGAGAGCTGTGCAGAGAGCCATACCTACCTCGAAGCGGTAGTCAGCAGTCATCTGCGGAGAGAGAGAGAGAGAGAGAGAGCCAGCGTGAGCACTGAGATATTGAACTGTGCAGAGAGCCATACCTACCCAAAGCTGTAGTCAGCGCAGAGGTGAGAGAACCATTGGAAAATCGATTCATTGTGCCTTGTGTCCCAGCAGTCATCTGTGGAAAGAGAGAGAGAAAGAGCCAGCGTGAGCACTGCGATACTGAACTGTGCAGAGAGCCATACCTACCCAAAGCTGTAGTCAGCGCAGAGGTGAGAGAACCATTGGAAAATCGATTCATTGTGCCTTGTGTCCCAGCAGTCATCTGTGGAGAGAGAGAGAGAGAGAGCCAGCGTGAACCCTGAGAAACCGAGCTGGGAAGAGAGCCTAGAGGGGCCGTTATTTTAAGTTCCCCTTTCCCCTCCCCTATTTAATATTTTTAAGTAATTTAATAAAGTATATTTTAATTTTATGCCTACCTTGTGTGTCTGGTCATTGGGGTGGCTTTGGGAATCTCCTCGAGGTGGAGAAAAGGGCGTGGCCTTATTTACACCTGGGTCCACCCCTACCTGTGACAGATTTGGCGTAGTCGGCAGTCCACCTCGGGTTGAGACCAAGGTCCCCCAATGACCTACCACGGGTTTTTAAAAAAAAAGTAAAGTTCCCCCAACACATTATCAGTCCCCAAACAACGCGTTCTCGGGACGAGAACGGATTGGCGGGGGAGGATGTCACAAGGTGACGATCTTTTAGGCGGAACCAAAAATTTGGAAAGTTTTGGTTCCGCCCGGATGTTTCCGCCCGGACCGGTAAGAGAAAACACCGGACATCCGGTAGCGCCGCGAACGCTGTAATCAGTCAAATTACATACAGCTGAGAGTCATTAAGAGGAGCGCCAGGTGATTGGACGATGGCAACACTCAGGAGAGTATTTTAGAGCAGTTTAAACCACAGTTTAGGAGGTCACACGAGAGACTCAGACACGAGAGGCGAGTGACACGGGGAAGCTCCTTTGCCAAAGGCAGACAAAGACACGCACCTTTTGAAGAGCCCGAAGCTCTGTTGATCCGGCGACCGCTGAAGCGGGCGGAAAGAGGACAGAGTCACAGAGGGTGAAAGGAAGGCAAGCGGTGGATCTTTTGAAAGGAGCACCCCGAAATCGCTTATTATTCCTGTTGGTGGTGTGTATCGTAGCGTTGAGTTGGGCTCACCGGGTACGCTATTTTGGATTGCTGTATTTGCTCTCTCTCTCGTTTGGATTATAGACTTACATTGTTGAAGATACCGAAGACCTTATAGGTAGAAGAATTAAACGAATACTGACCTTGGATGAAAGAAACGAAGAAAGTACAGCAGCTGTGAGTAACGGAGTCTCTTTATGGATGTGTTGTACATAAATTTGACCTGTATATTTCTTTGAGTGTTTTCGGAAGAGAGTGGGTGGCCCTACCCCTGAACCAGCGCGGTGGGTGAGCCAAAGGGTCTTTGTGCTGAAACAGCTCCAGTGACGAAAACAAACACTAGGCCAAGTTACCATCTCCATATTCTTCGTCCAGAGTGAGGTGAAGGAAGACGGGCGTCTATTGTGTGCACTGAGCGTGGTGGGTGAGTCTTGGATGTAGAAATTTTCACTTGAAGTGGTGCTGTGTAATGCTGTGTATTGCAGTGAGATTGCTGTGTCTTGTCTGACGTACCCCCGCCTCCAGTCACTCGTTCTTGAAACGACGAAGAGGAAGAACGGGTCTAGAGTAAGACCTGTATATAAATATGCTGTGAGTGTGTTCCAGTCTTAAAATCACGGAGTGGCGTCTCGAAGTATTTTCCCAGCCAAAACGCTCGGCGGATTGGAGTTTAGGAGTGGCGGTGAAGAACTGTGCTATTGACGGTGTGAGAGTATTGCCTCTATACTGCTACCTTACCTGTACCCTTTTATCATCACAGAGTTGGAGGCGAAGGAGATCCGCCGCCCCGAGGTCTCGACGAAAGGGCGCCCCGGTCCAGTTTTCGATTGACCAACGGGTCTCGAGGAAAGGGCAGCGCTCGACCCGGTGTGCCGGCGTGACGTCCTCGCCCCTCTGTAGACCAACGAGCTCGCCGAGAGGGTTTTGGCCCCCGGCGTCACATAGGAAAACACTGTCTAGCTGACGCACCGCGCAGCCAGTTACCGTAAGTCCGCCACCCTGTTAAAATAACATATGACCTGTTGAAACTGCCAAATCAACAGGGAAGAGGAGTGTGATGTGAGAGCTGTGCAGAGAGCCATACCTACCTCGAAGCGGTAGTCAGCAGTCATCTGCGGAGAGAGAGAGAGAGAGAGCCAGCGTGAGCACTGAGATATTGAACTGTGCAGAGAGCCATACCTACCCAAAGCTGTAGTCAGCGCAGAGGTGAGAGAACCATTGGAAAATCGATTCATTGTGCCTTGTGTCCCAGCAGTCATCTGTGGAAAGAGAGAGAGAGAGAGAGCCAGCGTGAGCACTGAGATACTGAACTGTGCAGAGAGCCATACCTACCCAAAGCTGTAGTCAGCGCAGAGGTGAGAGAACCATTGG
The DNA here is from genome assembly GCF_030506205.2 of Paramisgurnus dabryanus. Classification (NCBI taxonomy): domain Eukaryota; kingdom Metazoa; phylum Chordata; class Actinopteri; order Cypriniformes; family Cobitidae; genus Paramisgurnus; species Paramisgurnus dabryanus. Next base: position 39,645,875 of record NC_133345.1, on the reverse strand, counting down.
AAAATCGATTCATTGTGCCTTGTGTCCCAGCAGTCATCTGTGGAGAGAGAGAGAGAGAGAGCCAGCGTGAACCCTGAGAAACCGAGCTGGGAAGAGAGCCTAGAGGGGCCGTTATTTTAAGTTCCCCTTTCCCCTCCCCTATTTAATATTTTTAAGTAATTTAATAAAGTATATTTTAATTTTATGCCTACCTTGTGTGTCTGGTCATTGGGGTGGCTTTGGGAATCTCCTCGAGGTGGAGAAAGGGGCGTGGCCTTATTTACACCTGGGTCCACCCCTACCTGTGACAGATTCTTTTATTATTACATTCATGTACAATGTTATGGTAATATTTTACAATATGGTTGTGTTTGTTCACACAAAAACTTGTTCGTTGCTAGTTTATGTTTGCTAATGGTTTTCCTAATGTTAGGAAAATATACGACCTTATTGTGTTTCCAGTATCATCTGAAATTGCTTTTGTGTAAGCTAAATGAATAAATGAAAATCTTAACACTGTAAAAAAAAATTAATTATGCAAGTCAATTTAAGTTTTGACTGGTTTGAAATTGTTTAAAGAGTGCCTATTGTCCAATTCACAATTTTACATTTCCTTTGGTGTGTAAGTGTGTATTAGTACATGTTAGCCATATGCAAAAGGTACAAAGTAAACAATTACGTGAGTTATCGTCTCCAAGATAAATCTCTTTTCTTGGACTACAACAAACACACGGATTGTAGGCAACAGTTTACTTCCTGGGATTGATTGAAAGTACAGATTAGCTGGCCAATCAGGAACACAATTTATAAATAAAGGGTGATAAATAGAGGCAAAAGTGGTTCACTGGCTCGGAATCATAGGGGAACCATTTTAAGTACCATATAGCCAGCGTGACATTAACTTTTTTGCTCACCAGCCAAAGTGGCTAGTTGTTTTCCAAAGTTACTAGCCACTCAACATTTTCACTGGCAAAATTTTTGTTATACACTGGTACTATAAAATACATTTTATATGATTAAACTTGACTTTGACATCATTACTTTAATTCGAGCAAATTTACTTGCTAAATTAGATGCAGACTGAATTTCAAATGCAGTCTGACCACCCAAATTAAGACAACATTTATTAGCTGGTATATAGCAGGTATATCAGTATCATATCACATATTTAGGTGCATGAAAAACATTAGGCATATATAAGGCTAGTAAGGCATAAATAGATTAACTTTGAATGAATATATTAAAAGTGAAGCAGGGGTGTAGAAGAAACACTAATTCTAAACTGAAAAGATAAACACAAAACACATCGACAACCACTTTAAATATTTATTAACAACAGCACTAAATACTGTCAAGAAATGTACATTAATTTTACTGTCAACTTGTTTAAGCAGATTGTATTTTATAAGCTTGATCATGGTTTCTGATAAAAGTGATTTAAGAATTTTAATGACAAATGTCGAGAGGGCATTATTGTTGCACAAAGTAGCCTACATTAAAATGATGCACGCAATTTATATCTCTTTAATCACTTCCATGCAATTGTTTTTTTCTTTCCCGAAGTGTGTATGCGCTCAGATTGCGTCCTCTTGTGCATTCGCAAATCCATAAGCTCTGCGCTCTCTGGAAGGTGCCGCTTTGGTCCGCAACGCTCCGCTGATCTCGCACACGTCTCAACAAACGGTCTCTGTGCGTTGTGCTGGGTGCAGGGAGTGCTCATGGGAGTTGTAGTTTTCCAGTGTCGCATTGCGCATTGTTTATCATTTCGCATAACTTTTAAGAAAACTACAATAAAAAAATTATATTCAACCTGCCAAAGTGGCTAGTGGGGTTGGCTGTCTTACCCGCCACAGCCAATATCTACCCGCATAGCACCAATGTAGTACCTGTGTAGCACCTGTGTAGAACCATATTGTACTATACAGAACCATATCTGGTGCTATAGGGCTGCTATATCATCCCCGGATGGTTCTTCATAGGTGCTTTACAGGTGCCATATACCACTAAAAATGGTTTTCCTATGATTACAAGCTTTAAGTGCTATTTAGCACCAATTTTTTTTAGAGCGCACAGAGCTTTTCAGATCGATGAGCTTTGTAAAAAATCTCTGCATTTCAGGAAGAGAAGAATATCTGGAGCAACAGATATCTGGATATCTGTACGGTATGTGAAAAATAATGTGTTTTTTGAACCATAAACCACGGCAACACATTGTATTATACCAAATATACAAAATAACAGGGCCGTGCACAGACCTTTTGAGGGGCATGTGCTGAAACTGAAAAAGGGCACCCCCTCCAAATAAATATCACTTAATAATCATCTTAATAGCTGTATATTTATTCACTATTAATGATTGAAAAATGACATTTTATGATAGCTTGGCATTATACAGTGCAAAGGATATCTGCCCTTGTAAGTTGGCTTTAACAATTTACATCCTGGGTGTTTGTCTGTATTAGGCCTATTTGTAGTCATGTGTTTGTGAAGTGCTCGTGTGTGTACTCGCTCTTATTTAATTGTAGAATATATTAATTTTAATTTTTTCCTCTGCTTACATACATAAAGTTACATAAAAATATGTTTGAAGAAAAAAAGGTATTCTGTTTGGTTTTATAAGCTAATTTTTATTATTTGGTTATCATGTTTATGTATGTGATTGAGAAGAGGGGGAAATAGGATATTAAAGATCAAAATAGGAGATTATACTATACTATAGCCATACCATAAGCATATTCAACATGTATCTGCCTACCTGGTGCTGAGGACCAGGAACCTTGGTCTTTTGAAGGTGCAAATAACTGCATTACTAAAAAAATATACTAAATACTAAATAGACTTAACTCTATGCAGTTGATTTCAGAATAATAAGTTATGAACCAAATAATCATACAACTCCCTTGACTAATTCAAGGCATAAGATACATGCATATACAATCAATTATATCCAGATTGCATACTGTAATGAGTGACAGGGCAATATAATGTACATACTTGTATCCTTTACACGTTTTTCGTCTCTATCCAGTTTTCCCAACGGGGCATCTGATGTCTAAGACCTTTCTAATCTGATATGTTTTTGGTGTTAAAGTAGGCTAGACATTTACCCGCGCGGGCGCGTCTTCTCGCGTGAGATGTGTTGACTTCAGTTAAACGATTAATACGCGTCATGCAAAAAAAGCGGTAAAAACCCGACCGTGCATTCCGTATTGTTGTCACGGGTGCCCTTCACATGGGTGAACACTTGTTTAAAAACTCCTCGCGCTTTGTCAAAAACTCAATTTGGTCGCATTTTGCGCCAGCCCTTGCTTCAGTTTGGAGCCCTTAGTGCCCCCTGATTGCCCACTCGACCAATCCCGTCTATGGATAATTCGGCTCTGCTCAAATTTATAAAACATGCGCCGTTATATACATACTAGTGTTTCTTTCGTAATGAGACAGCATTGTACTCAAACAACAAGATACTTATTTACCGTTGCAAGACGTTCAGCTGCCTCTGACTGCTGTGAACTTCAGCTCGCTGCACTCAGGGGGCGGAGTTAAGAGGTTTGACAGACAGTTTGAGCGGATCCAAAAATATTTAGTTTTTTAATAATTTTATTTGATAAATATATTTGTAAAACACACAGACAGACGTAAATGTTTAACAATAGCATTAATTTATATATTTAAAAAAATAATAAAACACCTCCAAAAAAGGGCACTTCGGAGTGTAAGGACAAAAAGGGCATGTGTTCTGCACAGGTTGAGCCCTATCTGTGCACGTGCCTGCAAAATAACGTTGTTTTTTTAGCAATGCAATAGATGCCCTTTACTTTTATTTGTCAAAACAAAAATTCTGACAAAATGACAGCTACATAATTTTTATACTTATTCCTGGTCCAGCTTGATAAGAAAAATCTATGACCTGAAACTGGGCGTGTCTCATAAAGAGAGACAGACAAATATGCAGTGGCGAGGGTCTACAAGATGATGATTAATAACCCCTGCCCTAAAGGATCAAGTCAACATATAGCTCAAACTTTCCTTATATAGTATTGTTTCTTTTCACTGCGCTTGATTTGTTTTCCATGTATTCCTGAGATTCCTGATTAAAACAATACATTTCATTACAGCGCATGATTAATGCATCAATGTCTGTTACCCAACAAACATCCAGTGCCAACTGGAACATTCACAAGTATTTACAAATTGAATTTTGAAAACTCCAGCACTTATTTATTCACCATTCAAGCAGAGTACAAGAGCTTGCAAACTGTCATACTGTTATGTATTTTGAAAGCTGGATGTTCTGAATTAACTCAAATGATCCTAAAGGAAAATAATGATGCTCCAGTGAAATAAATCAGAAGAGCCGGACACATTTTAAATGAATATGAGTAGAAGTACTGCGGGTTGTTAGAGCGGCCTGCATGTTGGCTCAGATGTGTTTTAATGTATGTGGTAAAAAGCCAGTCTCATTCACATTCAATTCAGGAGCCATTTAAGACAAATTCTTGGAAAAGTAAGGCTCACTCCTCTGTGCCTGAACAAATGAGGTTCCCTCTGCTACATTAGATTCATTTAATGAATTCCATATATCAAATTAAATTGCTGCTTGTGTGAGTCTGTTTAGAGAATTACTGAGCAAGCTGCTCCCCAGCTCCTTCAGACTATTTATCCATCAGCAAACAGTGACTAAATATATCTGAACGTGATTTTTTGTATTTAAAGGTATGTAAAGGCAATTGAAATGCATATCATTGCCGTAATGTAGCGTGTAATGAATGAAACAGAATACAATATCTATATGTGGAACAGCTACTGTAATTACTGTGACGTATGGAAAATGAATGCTTTGCACAGCAAGAATTTATATGAACAGAAAACTTGCATGTCTTTGGCCTGTGGAAGTAAACCCAGTACCCAGTGTAAACCCACACTGACACAGGGAGAAAATAAAAAATTGTGCTAGCCACTGTGCCACCCCAGGAGAACAACTTAAATAATGAATTACTGTCGCACACACAGTGACTTTCGACTCGACTTGAAACTTGTCCTCAAAGACTTCAGTCTCGACTCAAGCCGCGCGACTCGTGAACAATGTTTATTTTTAGGAAACGTCTGATGAGCGCAGTGGATAAGACACTCGCCTTTGGTGTGAGAGACCCGGGTTCGAATCCACTGTGATACACCATTGTGTCCCTGAGCAAGACACTTAACCCCTAGTTGCTCCAGAGGCGTGCAACCTCTGACATATATATCAACTTTAAGTCGCTTTGGATAAAAGCGTCAGCTAAATGAATAAGTACAGTAAGTAATAAGTATGAATGGATTTGACGTACTACATTCTCCATGTTAATACATCATGTGACAAATGTTGGCATAACACAGTTAGTTGTTAAATGGTATCATGTTAAACTAGCACAATTGAACCACAAGGGACAGCTGTTGTATTTGTATTTGAATAGTGCTGCGTTACCGCTTTTGGATATTTTTGAATAAAAAGCTGTCTTCATCTTCGTTGGATAAGTCCTCTCACGGGGACACACAGGATAGTGTCCATTGAATGAACACTTCAGGATCTTGCCGTAAGTCGTAGGTTATCCGGGTACTTTTCGCTACTGTTTAGGAAATACTATGAATGTAGACGTACTACTCGCCCAACGCTATCTCATGAGAATTCATACATATTTTATGAGTTGGCTAATTTGTATTAATTCATACGATCACATTTGTAAGTTTTGGTATGATTTGCCTTGACCCCTGTGACGTTGGGGTTAGGGGTACATTTTTTTTTTTCTTCATAAGAATCGTACGATTTTGATGATTAACTTTGTATGAATTGTTGCGAATTAGCCAACACAGCCAAATTGCCAAAAGCGACAAAGGAGTTTGCTTTTCAATCCCTTTTGCAGAACCTTGACGTCATCCAGCTGTCGGTTCTTGTGGCGCCGCATGAAGTCAAACTAACCACTCCATCGCTAATGACTCAGTTTCGCGCAGTGCATTCTGGTTCATCAAAGGCCGGTACGAAAATTCCGCTTCAACACACTATCAATCTAAAAATCGAAATTGTGCAAATTTCTTTTTTTTCTCATGTAAAATGCAAAATGGACATAAATTACCCATGATAACAGGCAAAAATGTCTAGGGTTCAATTCCGCTTTAATAATAAAAATAGTGAAAGATAGAGAAATTACACTTACATTCCAGTGGCATTTTTTTTTCATTGGAAGTGTTTGTGTAAGACCTTTTTCTCCAGAGACCGGCTTGAAAGCCTTAAAGGCCGAGATCTTGTTTATTTTTAGAGTCTGTGGACTGACGGGATCAGAGCACTGACAGGCTGCCGTCTCAGCTGTGTAAACAGCGGTGGCTGTACGCTCCAGCGTCCCTTGTCTAAACGGATGTGTCACCTGCATGAAGTACTGCAGGTCATTTCACTGAGGGGAGGGGTTTTTCTTTTACTGTGTGTGCAGGGAAACCAAAGCTAATCGAATTTGTTAGATATGTGTGAAGCCAAAATATAAGCTTAAATACTGTGAGAACAGATGCAATGGATTATGGGTAAAACTGTCAAGAACGTGTTATAAATGTGAGCGTCGTTGTAGGTCTTTGTTATCTTTCATCTTTCATTTACCGAGAAGTGATTTATTTTAATTGCTTCCCGGTATCCTTTCCAAAGTCATGAAGGGAATTCATGTTTTGGTAAATAGATTTTTGCCAGCATTTTGTTTTATCTGTACCAGGAGAGGAATAAACAGCAAGTTGGAAATCATTTCAGATCCAGTCCTCCTTCAAAAACTATAATGGAAGAATTCACCCGAAAATGACAATTATGTCATTATTTGCCCATGCCAGGTGGTGCATGTGCTTATGCCAAATATCATGTACAAGTCTGAATGTGCACAATGGAGAAAATAATTTGAGTCAGTAACAATTTGAATTTCACTATGTGCTAAATATAAAATATGTCATGCGATACTTGTGTAAACAATCAAATAATTATTATTTATGGCTAAACGGTGTACCTGAGAAACAATATATCTTTCCTTTATTCATTTCATCCTTCACCTTAGACACACCTTGAACACTGAGCTCCATATGGTAAGACAGGTTGATATTTGTGCCACCCTTAGGCTAATGTACTGACTCTCCTGTCTCTATTCATCACCTAGCTGCAGCTGATGAGTGCAAACACATTTGGCAGTCACTATCTCACCAGGGGGAAGAGCAAAGGCTGCTGGGAAGGTTAATTGGCAAAGGGAAATAATTGGCCTTTGGGCTTAATTTGTCTGATAAAAACAATTGGTAATCATTATTTCAAACTTCTTTTAGTGTTTACACCATTTAGACTTAGAAGATGCTTTTTATAGGCTATTGGAAGTGCAGTTTACATTTAGTTTAACATTTCACCCCAATTTTATCTGATCATAACTCTTAATTATGCAATTTAGACTACATGGACATGCCGGTCAATTAAAGTGTATTACTTTTGAACTATAATATTTGATTTATGCTGTATGTTCATTAAACACAATTAAATCTTTTTCGCTATTAATATTTATCCAAAGGTGCAGATTTTTAAAGGGGTCATTTCACAAAACTTGTTTAAGATTTAAAATAAATCTTTGCTGTCCCTAGAGTACATATGTGAAGTTTAAGCTCAAATATCATATAGATAATTTATTATAGCATGTTAAAATTGCTACTTTGTAGGTGCGAGCAAAAAATGCTGTTTTGGGAGTGTCGTTTTGAAATGCAAATGAGCTGATGAAATGCAAACACTGATCGCCATGATGGTGGTTTGTTGAAATTGAAACTCAATTGTCCGTCAATTTTTTTCTCTTTTTTCTCTGCACTAAATGCCGTGGTTGGAATGTGCAGATTAAGGGGTGGTATTATTATAATATCCCCTTCTGACATCACAAGGGGAGCCAAATTTCAATTACCTATTTTTTCACATGCTTGCAGAGAATGGGTAACCAAAACAATGTTTTTTTTACATTTTCTAGGTTGACAGAAGCACTGGGGACCCAATAAAAAAAATCTCATTTTCACAATATGTCTCCTTTAACTAAAACACATAATGGTCTTTGATTGATGAGTCCTCTGATAAAAAGTTTCATATCGTTGTATCTCAAAATTGAAAAATATGGTATCTAATTTTGCATCTTATGGTGTGTACCCAAAATGAAGAAATTATTTTCATTTTATAAATGGGACACACGTTGAGTATATATAATTATTACACGGCTCCCTGGAATGCTTGATTCTGATTGGTCAGTTGAGACATTTGCAGGTTGGTTCTGTTCAAATAATAACCGCTCCAAAGTAATAACGCATAGCCGGTACTACTTGTACGATTAAAATCGCTCCGCGCCAATAAAGATTACTGTTTTGGCGCCATCTTGTGACAAACACTGGACAACCACCATTGAGAATGGAATATTTTGACATTAATTTTAACATGTACGGAAAAAACAAAACATTTAAACAGTGGATAGAAGAACGAACAACGACAAGACACAGAGAGCTTACTGAGACTGAACTTGACAAAATAGAGCATGACAGCTACGAAGCCAACCCACAAAAAAATACAGAATGGGCATTAAAACTTCTCAAAGACTGGCTAAAAGAGAAAAAAATGGAGACAAACAAGTATGAAGCAGAGGATCTTAATAAGGTATTACGATCATTTTATGCATCTGTGCAAAGTTTCGCAGAAGGATAAAAATTTTATTTTAAAACAAATATGCCAATAAAATGTTTCAAATTCATATTCATCATATTTCTTATGTGGCAAGTAGCCGCTTCGCGTCGGGTCCTGATCACACTGTCGGGGCTTATTTCCCAATAACTACCGGCTGCCTCTACATTATCCCTTACTTATACCACGGGGCTGTTGAATGCTTCATTCTGATTGGTTGAGAAATGTTCCATGGGTATGCATTATTTTTTGATAAACGCACACTTAACTTGTCAAATATCTTACAAATAATTACCAGAGCAATGTCTGTGGTAAACGTGGTATAAGCAGCATAATTGAATTATTTGAAAATAATGCACACCTTCTTCGTGTCGTGATGCATTATTTTCGAATTATTAACAGCCCGTCGTCAATTATTCCTTGCGTAATATAATATATGAAACACTGATTGTAAAAACTCAGCTAAAAGCTTTTTTATTATTTACTGTTTTCTACATAAAATCATCCTTTATAATGTAAAGAACATTATGTGCAAATATAACCTTGATATCTTTAATATTGACTGAGCAATATCATGTCTGTTCACTGAGTGAAATCAACATTTTGATACTCCTAATCTGCAGATTATGAGAATTTGGCCTGGATTTCACATATATCATTAATATTTAAGTAATTTCTTGAGAGTTACATAAACATATATTTTAGTGCGTGGAAGCCATTATGATGATGTTAACAAGTTTTAACAAACCCAATTCATCTGCAGTACATTCACATACATGTGCACCATGTGCGCATTTCATCTTAACAAATTTGTATTTAGTAATGTTACCCTCCAGACAAGCCCTCCAGGGCTGATTTGCCTTCATCTTTGATGTGCACTTGGATGTTAATCAGAGACACCCATCACATCATCCGACTCACTCGTTCTGCATGTTTAATGAATGCTTGCTTTAATTCAGATCAGAGGTAAATAAATCTAGAGAATTTGATCACATACTCAGATGTTAGGCTTGAATTAAATAAAAGGATAGTACACTAATGAGTCTATTCAAGTCCTCACACCCAACAGTCTTAAGTCTGTATGGTGCCAATGAATGGTTGTTTGTTGAGTCAGTTTTTTATTTGGTGAATAGCCACTTCATAGCATTCTTTTGAGTTCAAAATAAAGCAATAAGCCTCAAGAAGCAGTGGGTTACAGTGCATTTTATAACACCTAGGGCAGGGCCGGAGTGGGGCCACTTTTCGGCCCAGAGTTTTGTTATCAATATTAAACATAATATTTGCAAAGTCTATGAATCGCCATGTATTGGGTGATACACAAAAGGCTTTAAATAAAATTTTGGTTACACTTTATTTTGATAGTCCACTTTAGACATTCTACTAACTATAAATAACTTTGCAACTTCATGTCAACTAACTTTCAATAATTTGCAACTATACGTCAACTAACTTTAATTAGAGTATTAGTAGACTGTAATGGTTGGGGTTAGTGGAATAAGTTGACATGCACATGCAAAGATACTTATAGTCAGTTGAATGTCTGTTGAGATATCATCACAATAAAGTGTAAGTAGATATTAAGCAGACAGTCTACTTATTCTCTAAAGATTGGTAGTTGATAAGTAGTTGCAAAGTTACTTATAATTAGTAAAATGTCTAAAGTGGACTATCAAAATAAAGTGTTACCAAAATTTTATATTTTGCTTGTGAATAGGTTGACAAAGGTATAAGTCATTATATAATTACGTTGCTAATGCTAAGGGCTCTTTACCTGTTGCCACTTGTGTTTGTCCTCTTGAAAATAAATCGTTAAGCTTGGCACATTTGTCAGCATCCTCCTCCAATGACGTTTTCAGCTCCTCCTGGCCTCTTCCTCCCACCCATCCTCCCTGAAACGTGTACCGTTAGGGTCAAGCCAGCCCAACTATCGGTAGATGCCAGCGGTAGCCTACCTAAGAAAAGTTTTGGAAAAGACGGGCTATGGACCCAACCAACTCTATGAGAGGGGAGAACTCCCTCACATGGCACTGCGGTGTCAGAATGCAGAACGTGTGTAGTGTTATTTAAGAGAAGATAGACTCACTAATGTGACAAATGTAAAAAAAAAAACTTGACCGGCCCAAAAGTTAAGCAGCCCCCCGGGAATTCTCCCGGTTCTCCCGATTACCCACCCCGGGCCTGGCTAAGGGACATTGTTAGGCATGACGCGATGCAGATAAAATAAAACACAGCAAATAAGTTGTAATTATATTAGTACAAATATTACTCTTCCGCCAAACAAAGTAGTTCCTCAGAATCAAGTGTGGCTGCAACAGAGCGTAGTTCCCAAACAACACAGACGCAGCAAAGACACAATAAAAATATGATTAAAGACTGTGGTGTATATTTTCATAAATCAACATTCATCTTATTTATATTTTAACATTTATGTCATGCAACTGTTGAAGTGTGGATCAAATATGTTTGGAAACATGCTTAACTCTTTCCCATTCAGCGTTTTTTTTTTTTTTTTTTTTTAAGTTGCCCCCAGTTTTAGTTTAATGCCTTCCAGAAAAATATTTTTTCTTTAAAGCGTAACTTTATTTGAAAAATTCAAGAAAAGTGGGCAGACCCCAACGGAGATAGAGGGGACGAACTAAGTGTGTTGTGAGATCGTGACAAGGGCGTGGTGATCTTGAATCTGCTTACGTCACGAGTCATTTTTGGACCCAACATCCAATAGGAAAATTCAACTGCAGTAGCCACCGTTCAACCTGAGTTTTTGAAATGAGTAATATTGAAACACTTTATATCCAAATGTCAAAAAAATTACTAAAATCAATGAACCGCACTAATAAAGCATCATTCTTACAGATCATTAACTAAAAAAAGTTGGTTTAGGGTTTAGTTACTCTTTAAATAAACAAAAAATATATCAAATGAAAGAACAGACTCTCCGCTTTCAAATAAAAAATATAACGTTTCATCCTTATTTCATTTGTTTTCTTATCACCTCTCAAATTTTTAGCTAAAAGCTGAGATAGTTCAATTCAATAACTCAACAGTATTTATTAACATTTATCTGGACACCATTAATTGTGCAATTGAAGAAAAATTTAAAATATGATTAAAGACTGTGGTGTTTATTTTCATAAATCAGTTGAAAAATGTGAACTTTGCCGGAAAATCGCATCGCGTTAACCAATTAGGAGCTTGTTCTAGTAGTGGCGTGATTACAGGAAGCGAGCGGATTCGTAGAAGTCCCTCCCATGATGCAATTTCCGTGTGAATGTCTTGAATGACTAGAATTTCACACACATCTTTCACGCACGAATGAAGTGAGTAAACTTAAAATGTCCAACTACGTGCGGATAGCGTACTTTTGCCGTCTCTACCACGTTTGGTGTAAATCCAGCATTAAGCTATGTAATGCTGTCTGAACTGTGGGGTAACCAGGGTATTTTATCACAGCTTGGAACATGTTTCAACCAATCAGAATAAAGGACCAGAACTGTCTGTTTTATAAACTTAATTTTATTGTTCAAAAATAAAGACTGCTTTGCTCATGAATAAAAAATATATATTCTGGTGAATGCAAGCACAGTTTGAGACACTGCAATCTTTTATGAAAATATTTTCAGGAGATACATTTTATAATTGAAATGAGTTTAGCATAAATGTGTATTGTGAAATGTCTGTGAAAATCCCAGCTAAAGTAATTTTTAGTGATTCATGTTTTTTTCCCTTCATAATCTAAAGAGCATTATATGAAAATATAACCTTGATATATTGAAATTTGACTTAGTAAGGTCATGCCAACGATTTATTTTATTACATCATACCCAGAAATATCTAATTTGCTGTAATTTTTATGATCTTTAATTCCTTGTTCATGCCTTATAGTGTTTGGTGATATGCCCCATTGTGAGATTGTCCTATAACCATCATGTGAGATCGCACCGATAGTATCAGGGGGCGGGGCAATAATTACTCATTTATTTATTTGTTCATTTTCTACTCATTTATGACAAGCCACTTCATTGGTGGACAAAAATAAGCTGATTTACTGTAAGGGCAACACTGTCACGACCGCAACCTTCTTACAACTGATGCCATTAATCCGAGCGCGCCATTAAATCCCAGACGCTCTGAAATTTCCTCCATGCCAGGGAGCGGGAAGAACTCACTCGGTGATTTTAACCCCCTTTGTGCCTAAAAACCTCTCTAGTGCGAATAAAAGTCAATCCGTGTTACAAGTCTGTTACAAGCTTTCTCGCGCAAAGTAAAGTAAACCAATTGTCTCATGCTATGAAACTATGATGACAATAATAATAATTTAAAACTATAATGGGCAAACATCAAACTATCATGATGAAGGCCTGCTATCAGTCATATATAGTCGTATAGTCGCATGACTATGGTTGATAGACAATAGTATAATCACCTTAATACCTAACTAATGCCATGCCCAAATATTCCCCACTCCATGTAATGTAATGCATGTGTAAATGAGTCTTGACTGACAGACCACATCTGTCATCTGTACAAAAGTGTGTCAACCAAAAATGAAGATGCTCATTTTCTTCCATATTTTCATGTGTTTGTTTTGTACAGAGATAAGCCTTTATATGATTGAAGTTCAGCTATGACCACATGTGGCAAATTAGGATCTGCTGCAGATGTTTGTAGTTTTCTTCAAGAGAAATATCTCACTTACCAGGTCTGAGATAATCCTCCAGCATTCTGATGATTAGGTGAAGGTAATAGGCTTTAGCACCACACACAAGCCTTTGCATTAGGATTTGGTTTCTCTTTTCTCTCTCCACTGCACTGGAAAAGTAGGAAAAAATTTATTTTCATACTCTTCAAATCCTGTTAGTTTAACTGTAGGTTTAGAACCAACAAACTTTATTATTTAATCATACCAAACAGAATTTTCAATTTAAACATCAGTCTCAAAAATACATCAAAAGATTTTTTATGGTTTACAGGCTGTAAAGATTTATAGGTCAAATTCAAAGACATGTTGACAACACAAAGAAATCGATGTCTGTGTTGTTTGTCACATTTTATTAGTTGTATCTTTGACACATGGGAGAAAGTTGGTGAAAACTGCATGCATGAGATTGTGAAAATGACAAAAATATAAAAGTAGAACGTATAAAAAAAAGTAAAAACACTGCACTAAATCTGCAGGTGAACAGAATAAACACAAACATTCTGATAAAATGAAAGCTGAGCAATTCATATTGATTCAGTGTTTCCTTTGGATTCAGGTTTGAAGCATCACAGGAGTGAGTAAATAATAACAGTACTTTTATTTTTGGTGGATTGTTTTTGTTTTATTTATTGTTTTGAGAAATTCCTCATTTGTGTGAAGAACAGAGTGAAATTCAATTCAATTCAATTTTATTTATATAGCGGTTTTCACAATTGTTAATTGTTGCAAAGCAGCTTTACATGAGATGTAGAGGAGAACACAGAAAATCAATAGATAGTATAAGAAGTAGAATATAGCGGCTAAGAATAAACCGTACAAGCGAGCGTATTAATACTGTAACGTATACAGTACAGTGCTAAGTTAAGCCAAAGTTGGCTGACTCTCCATGGGACGAAAAAAACCCCTAGGAGAAAACCCGGTGGGAAAAACTCCTAGAAGGACAGAAACCTTTGGGAGAAATTAATATATATTTATATATATAAACACAGTAGGGATAGGAAGCGGGTAAGTGGATTAAACTGGATCAGCCGGTGGTCGTTGGTCACGCATCGGCTGGGCATCACGTTGAAGGACAGCCAGTAGATCAGTGGTGTGATGACCGGGGTCGAGGACGAGACAGGGAGACAAAAACAGAATTCTATTAGCATAGGGGCCGTTCGAATGTAATGCAAGTGTCATACATTATAGTGGTTTAATTCAGCTCGGTTCCAGACAGGCTAACTATTGCGGCAATAGTATATTACCCATATGAGGTATGTGAGTGCTTTGTTCTAGACAAAATAACTACTGCGGGAAAAGTACATTTACTGGACATTCTGTGTGAATGCTTTGTTAAAGAAGAATGTCTTAAGTTTAGATTTAAACTGTCGACTGTGTCTAATACTCGAACATTATTTGGTAAATCATTCCAGAGCTTAGGGGCCAAGTAGAGAAAGGATGTACCACCTTTAGACACTTTTGATATTTTAGGGATAATTATGTAACCAGAATTTTGTGATTGCAGTTTACGTGGTGGATTGTATTCTGATAATAGTTCTTTAATATATTTATCTCATTTTAAAGTCTTTATTAAAATTGGCGGCCATATTTGTAAAACCTCTAAGCACCTGTTTTAGTTGTATGATACCAAGACTGTGTTCCACTCCAAATTTTTATGCCCTCCCCTCGTGAACTTTCCTCAGTCTCATTGACTTGGATGTGTGTCATTTCCCACTACTGGAAGAACGCTTGAAATGGGTTTAAATGGAACACACTAACCCCTTGATCACTTACTGTAGGGTAAATTAAGTGCAAAGCCATAGATGTGTTCGATTTCATGCAATGCTGCACAGACCAATCAGTTTATTACTTCAAAGTACTCTGAGATCAATACGAAAAGTGCACACACCGGGTGAGTTGCTCTTGTGACATCACAATCGAGGTGCATTGTGGTCTATGGAGCAGTCTGTAGTCGTATTTTATTTTAATAATTTTTGTAAAACTTTAAATCATAGTTGTATTTAAAAGCAATACTATCTCATGGCAATTTGTAAGCATTTTAGGTGGCTAATTCTTATTCATTTGTATGACCATTTTTCCTGTTATGTTGGGGTTAGAAGCGGTTAGGGGTAGGGTTTATATGATGGTTTAGTCAGTAGTAAATTCTTTAAATATGAAAACAAAGACTACTTACAAGCTGTAAATCAGAAGCGGGCGGAATTATGATAATGTGCATCGAGTCCACATCAACCAGCTGAGGAAGTAAACTGTTGCATACAATCATGGCATTCGCTGTAGTCCAAGAAGAGATTTAAGTTGGAGACGATAATTCGCATCATTGTAGACTTTGGGATGTGTAACTTTGTAAATCATTACCATGTAATAATACACACTTAGAAACATAAAGCAACTTTTAGAGAGCCTATAAGCTAAGATTAAATTACTAATTTACTCACTGTAACGTCAAACACCAAACTAAATTTCCTGAACTCTGTCAACTGAAGTTCTAATTTATCGGTTCAGGGCAGATCAGAGAAGATTTTCTCAATTAGAAACAAGAAGAAAGGAACGTACCATCTTGTGACAAGCTCGCAGTGTTCAAGTGAATTGGCAAATATTGTCTCCGGGGTGAGAGATGGTCTCAGGGGTGCAGCGAGCGAGCGTATTGGATATGACTCTCCCATCACTGTAATCATTACTGACAGCACATGCAGCTGCTAATGATCTTTGCTTAATCACATTTAATCAGGTAATAATGATTCAGGGGCGAGTGCTCAAGCAGCCAGTGCAAGAGATTTGAACGCAGCTTTAGATGTGTAATAGACGGCTCCGGTGCAAGATGGGATATTGTTAGGAAAAAGCTATGAGGTGCCGGTGAATGTTTATTCCTAAATTGATGTTTTTCATCAGATGTTATGGGGTTGGTGGAGGGCATTGATGGGGACGAGACCGCCTATGCAGAGTCTGAGTCAACACAGAGTCTTTGAAAGGTTGAGACAGAGTTGAGTCCGTTGGTTTTCAAATAGAGTCAAGTCCGAGTCAAGACCAAGTCTTTTAGGAGTCGAAAGCGAGTCGAGACCAAGATCATAAAAACATGTCAGTTTTCATATTCATGATTTAATATCACTCTGGTTAATAATCAACAGTTAGGCCTACAGACTTAGCTAGATTGGGAATTGTTTAGAGGAGCAGTCTTAACGTCTTAATATGGAATATGCTTTTACTATCTTTTAAAAAATCCCTACCACATGCATCATTTGCTGCCTATTTTCTAGAGATAAATAAACGGCTCTGATGCCAATATCTTTGCAGTAGTTTGGCAGTAGTTTAGTGTCTTTTCTAAACTTTCATTGTTTCTTTTACTTTGTTGTTGTTCTTTCATGTTAGATTTGCATTAAGCAGAAAACCACGAAGACAGCCATTGATGATGATCAAGTGGCATGGTTTTAAAAGCTTTTTGTAAGTTTAATCATATTTTTAGCATTTAAGACTTTATTTAACAGGACAGTTTAGAAGGAACCAAGAACCTCAAGCCGGTACTCAAACTCAAATCACTCATAAAACTTCAGCATAATATGTTGGCACACTGCACACAGGCTATGGCTCGTGAAAGAGATGCTGAACTTACCCATTAAAAGGTTTATAGGGAACAAGTGCAAGGTGCCCCAATGTAATATCCAGAATATAAACTAAATCAATAAATGAGCCACTTAAAGATCTAAATTGCATTGCGGCATGTAAAACTAATCGATCAGAGTATTGCCGTACAGCCATCTTTTTTGTATTACAGTAGTGCATACAGTATAGATGGTTTCATCGGACGCACATGTGTTGCTGCGGTTATGCTTCATGACGTAACTTAACTTTCAGTCTCTGTTTGTTTAATGGTCTGAAGCCACCTTTCCACTGCACACGACATTAAGACACGATTGTCTGACTTCGCCCCCTTGTGGCAGTGAAAATGAAGTTTCAATTTAATCGTAACATGGCAGAGAAGCTCATTTCAGCTCATTCAAGAGGCTTCATTCCAATATTTACCATAGTTTCATAAATAAATAAATGAATGAAACAATAAACAGCTATGCATATGAACAAAGACTACCAATATATTTAATATGGAGACAAGAAGATATTTAATTAATACTGTATTATTTATCAGTAATCAATCGTTTTTTTTTTAAGGATTCAAATTTTACTGATAAAGTTAAACAAAAAGGATTAATAATTTTTTACCTCACACACTGTTTGAAATACACTAAAATGCATTACTTCCGGTCGGCATATCACATACGGTGTAGTCGCACAAGTTCAAATGTTTTAACGGATCCAACGCTCAAAACGGATCTGACAATTACACGTCCGCAGATGGTCAGCACCTCACGCAGCCCATTTGCCACTGTCCATAGGAAATGAATGACTTCCGGTTTATCGCCCCGTCGTTTGTTGTGTGCAGTGGAAAGGCGGCTTGAGTGGCTAAACTGAACTCTGGAACAAATACCTCGTTGAAAATAACAAATGTTTTGGTTTCCTAAAGATGAGGGGAGATGGCAAGCATGGATCATAACTGTGCGGAGAGGTTTGGCAGCAAGGCAAGAATTCAATGATCTGCTATCTAGCTAACATTCTATAGGCTACATAAATTTTTAGGGCTGTGATGATTAATCGTGCAAATGCGCATTTTCTCAATTATTGAATTTGAATGAATTACGGTGAAAAGCCGCCACATCCGAAAGCCAGAGGGCGCTCTTGTGTAGAAACGCCATTTGTGCCACAGAAGATGGGAACGCGATGTATCGTCACAGCCCTATTAATTTTACATAGTTACATTAGCTCAGTGTAATAGGTGATATGTGTTAAATATGATATATGAATGAAGGTAATTTACTTGTCATTTATTTTCCTTATTTTTTTACAGTAGCTTTTAGAAATAAACTACTGTAAAAGAACTGTTGTTATTGATTATATTTGGAAGTTGCGTTTAGTCCACGAAAGCTATTTGTTTATGTTGCGGAATTTGACTTTAGACTCTTTTGGGTCAACAGGTTTGGCTACAACACTCTCAATTTATACCCACATTCATCATCCGCTGCTATAAAATAATTATTGGACAGGTCTTGTGCCATGATGCACAGGCACTGTCATATTTCTTATATTTTGGTGCCCAGTGCTAGAACTTTAATATTTTGGGATAGTAAGCTTAAAAAACTGCTGCCAAGAAGCAGGTGCAAGGTTTTTATATCAGGTGCCATGGTGTCTGTCAATGTCAATGGATATTGACTGGCTTGGATATTATCTTGCTCAATATACTGTAGCAAAAAAACTATGCTAGCTTGTTTTTTTATTGTTGTTGTTTGTTTTAGTTTAGTTTCAGTTAAGTTTAGTTTTTGAATGAATTGATTTATTTATCAGTCAAAAACTGTATACGCAAATACAAAAAGAAAATGATTCTTTTTTCCGGAGTTTTAAAAACTTGTCAGCTTCGGGTAAAGCTGCAAGGCATGGCAACGTCCAAGCCAATGAGATAATTTCCACGAAATCAACTCTCAAGAGACTCTGACCATGAGCTCCACGGCGGAGAACTGATACACACACACCGACACACACATACACACTTGTTTGTAATGGGCCCCTGCAGTGATCCATAGCATCTGATAATTGTGAGCTCACTGGACCATTGCTAACAGATGCCAGTGGAACCGCACCATTAGCTAATACATGCGGGCTGTCAACCCGCACATCAATGGCATGAAAAGTCAAACTGTCATTCTTACGGCGCGCAAACCATATCCATCTGGCATCTAATACCTATTAAACACACATTATCAGGGGATGAAGCTCCTTTGCTTGAGTTGGTCCCCACAAACCTTCACGGTGAGTGAAAACTGAAGCCGATGCCTCCGAAAAAAATAGTCCCTATGGACAAAACAGCGCAGATCAGCCTGTGATGGTTAGTACATCTTGGCCAAGCTGGGTGAGTTGTTTTTTAGCTGGTTTTAAAGAGGTTTTGTCAGCTAATCAGGCTCAGAGGCCCTGTATACCATGTTAAAGTGCCCATCTTATGACGGCTTTTCCACAAGTTAAATAGGTGTATGAGTTCCATAAAACATGTTTCAAAAGTTGTTCCATCCAAATAGCTTGTAGGAAAAGATTCGTACCCATCACTAATAGCCTCTGTTTCAGTGCATTTCAAATTATGCCATTTTGAGGTGGTCATTACATATTTATGAGCTGCTGCTCCTTTGGCCACGCCCCACTACTAAAGACATGTGCACATGGGCAATGGTATCGCGAGCAGTACAGACTGTATTATTATTTTTATATATTATTTATTATTATTAACGGTTAATGTATTGCCAACAGACAAATCAAGCAAAAAAGTATCACTAATAAGTACACTCCATGAGAAGAAACTCATGACACATAATGACTCCAGAGTAAATTCTGATGTAGCAGTCTCAACAACGCTAATATATTCCCCTTATAAAATATTTTCCAACGCATCTTTTTCGCAAATTACAAAAATTTAGACCCGGCGGGGCGGGGGATGTATACTGCTTGTGAACAGCATTCTAATTGCTAGAAGCTAGCAGGAGGTCCGCGGAAGTTATAGAGACTTGGGCGTACGTTAGGCTCGTCAGAAAAGCCGGATCGGTAAGGCCTGGTATTGGTTAGTTTGGCAAAACACTTTAAGTTTGGCAAAACACTTTAAGTTTGGCAAAACACTATTACTTAGTAAATTCATGTAGAATTGTAAAATAAAGCAGTTAAATATTTCTTTTAACTTTCGAAAACTACGGTAGCTGGTCCCTGGCTTTGCAGGAGAAACCACGCTGCAAACTAACTAACAAAGGGGTTAGCCACCTCGTTGTTCTCAATGGCAAATGACTGCTAAAACACACACGCACAAGTTCACCCCCTCGACGTGCACCAATTAGTGGGCGGGATGACGTTAGTTTTTTAACGCTGCTAACAATATCTATATAGCCTACTGTCTACAAACATTAATAATATTAACATTACTATACATCGTTTAAAAGGTATAACTTAAGGGTTTAGCATCAGTGTATGGTCTCTGTTTTGAGATACAGATGCTCTAGCATCATAAATGTAGTATTTTTCGACAGAAATCCAGATGACAACATGCAGAATATAAACGTGACTTCTTACCTTTGTGTTGATATATCGATCGCAAATCGAATTCAGTCTGTTTCAGATGTGTTAATAATCCATAAAAAACATCCAATAAAATACATCCAATGACCATTTTTGTCCACAAATGCGTATAATCCGTGAAATATAGATATATAGTCTGTTGTTTACATCAGATTTCGCATGAACGTCTTGTAATAGAATATAATATCGCCTACAATCTGAGGACTATTTATGTCGTAACACACTGTATATGAGATTACACTTTAGGTTTTAGTAAACACATAAACACGTGTTAAAACTTTGTTTTTAAAAGTAGGCGGGAGTATAATCCATAATATCCAAATAGCGCTGTAATTTCCGTGAGACATGATAACAGTATAAAGGGATATAAGCGAAGTGACTGCTCTCTCTAGTTACCTGGTGGGTGGAGACCTTGGTAGTGGGGTGGTGGGCGGGAAAATTCAAACGGAATGTGACGACAAGGCTAGTTACGTCACAACGGAGCTGATTTTGAAACCGTGCAATCTGAGACTCAAGGCAGAGGACATTCAGAAACCTGTATCTCACTCAAAACAGCATGGATGGATATTTTCCAAGTTTGTATGCGTGTGAAAGCACCAGAGACACAAAAGAACACCTCAAAACCCAGAAAAAGTGAGTTTTTCATAATATGGGCACTTTAATAGTACCATTTTACAACACAAACCCATAGTGCTATATTAATTGATGTAATCTTCTAAAAATAAATTATCACCAAAAAGTAAATCACAGAAGCCGCTGTAGTGTGAAAATGCGTTGAAGGTTAAAAACTCATTAATGGTGCAATATTTAGCAACAGAATAAATGATGTCTCTGATATGAATGCACTGCTTCATTTCTACGGGGCATCATCTCTAAAGCTGGTTACAGAGCAAAACCAGAAAGCTAAAGGCTCCTTCAGTGTGACTTGGCAGACCGCGGTGGTTTGGTGAGCCGAATCTGACATGATGGCAGGCCTGGAGGTTTCTGATGCAGAGGTTACAGAGAAATAAGCCTCTGACCATATACTGGCTTATCTGCAACCAGCTTTTATATTTCATAAATGAGGGATTCATTATTGTCCCCACAGGAACTTCATCTGCTCTGTGTAGATAAATCAGACGCCCTACAGGACCACAAACATTAAGGGGGGAAAGTTCAGATTCGGGGTTGTGAACTAAGAACAACACCAAAACTTTACCACGTACACAGTGATAGACAATGAACGCAAATCATAAAGTATGCTATTGCATGATTGCTTTTAACTTCACTTTTTCAATCTTTTATTTCTTTAGTTCTGTAAAAGCAGTGCCTCAGAGGTATTGCTTGATATAGTACCTAACATTTTTTTTTGTTGCAGAACAAAAGCATAAAGGTTTGTTCGGTTAACCAGCTTGTTTTGTTTTGTTTCGTTTTTTTAATAAGGTAATTGCTGTGTGGGGAAATCTGCTCCTTCTTAAACAATACTGAACATGAGTAAGCCACAAATATTAGGTTTAGTTTAAAAAAAGCAATGTGGTTAAAGTAGGTTCAGCTTCTCCAGAGAATGCATGAATACTTTTAGGGAATGCATGATGATCTGTAACTGTAACTTGTGAAAAGCATCTATGCTTTGACCTTGGTCTAACTCAGGAATATTTCATGGCAAGAGTAAGCATAAGTGCCTTCATGCAGCTTAGTGAACTGTGCTTGCAATGATGAGATCTTCGGTTTGATTCCCAGGGAGTGAGTGAACTGACTAAATGTATTAAATGCAATGTGCTGTAAGTCGCTCTGCATGGATTAAAGCACATCACAGATCTCTGAATGTAAACGTTAGGCAACTTTAACATGCAATGTACATGATAAATAATGCAGCACTGATTTTGAAATGCAAAAAACAGCATAAAAGTACTCCATGTCATGATCCTGTCTTTCTTGTTCATGCTTTTTAGTTTTGAGTCAAGATCATGATAGTCCCACAACGTTTTTTTTGTTGGTACAGTAACAAATGGCGTTTGTGCTGTGGGTTTCCCTGTCTCATCTCCTGACCCCGCCCCTTTGTTACCTCATTATTTACCTCATTATTGTTTCATTATTATCACCTGTTACCCTCTTGATTTTAAATATATATTAGTAAATGCTGAAAATAAAATGAAGATTTATAAAAGCTGTAGAAGTTAGCTTCTGTAACAAATTTACTTATGTTAACAAATACAACCTTATTGTAAAGTGTTACCGGTTTAATAAATGGTGCCAAACATCAGTTATGAATAGTAACACATTTTCACCACTTTTTAATTTTGTTTCATGCAACAACTCTTAATTTAATTATTTTGATATTAATTGCACTTTCTGTTTTATTTTCATTCATAAAATTGTAACTGATTGTCATATACATCTTCAGTAATCATTATTGGTGTAAATTATAGCCTTATTCTGTTTAGTTGTACTGATATATGATGTTATTAGTGTAGATTTACTTTTGGATTTCTTTTTCTATTATCATCTTTATCCCAAATAAAACGTCTGTGATTAAATCCTGAATTAATTCTTTCCATTATTTACCTCTACAAAGTTGCAACAAAGCTATTGAATGGTTTAAAATTGTATTGCAAAAAAGTATGCGGATGCAAATGGATTTGTTAATTTCATAAAAAAATTATTACATTTTTATATAATTGTATCTACATGCCCGACAACACATTGAAGAACATATGCACCAGCACAACTTCTAGTAAAAGTCTTTCATGAACATGCTGCAAAGATCAAAGGCTACTTATTATCTCACTTTCTATTTGTCAGTATCTCTCAGCAGAAGTCTGCGGGCATTTCAGCATTTCAAAGAGCAGCTGTTGGCATCTTTCTCCATTGCTTGTTTCTGCCATACCTGCAGCTGAGAACTTCATCTCTGTGCCTCATCTCACAAGTGTGAATCAAGCAAGTGCCTTAAGTTTTATAGCAGAGCTAAAGGTGCTGGACCCTTCCTGTCTGCTCTGATTTATCACTGTTTTCAGGTTTTGATCTGTGGCTGTGACAGACGCTTCGCTCACTGATTATTCAGCCCATGCAGACGAGGACCGCCGATCAATCTTTAGAACCACCTGCATGATGCACACGCCTTGTTTACTGTCTGTCAACAGCATTCAATTTGGCCAACGAGGGGAGGTGAGAATGAGAACCGTCCAGATCTTTCCAGAGAAGGAAGTGTCATAATTACATTTTGATTTGCAAATGGACTCTGGCTACAGTGGGTTCACGGATGACCATGAGCTTCCCAAATCAAAATTGAGGTCATATCAAATGCTCGTCTTCACCCGTCTGAATAACCTGTGCTACATGCATGAATAATGTGTGGTTATTTATTTAAAATAAAGTAAGCAAGCACCCACCTTGGGGAGTTCTCAAACATTTCAGTTCTTCCTCATTAGTTTTCCTCAGTGTGCTACGAGACATGAAACGAAAATTGGGTCTAGCCAGTCTTTATTAGGAGCTTATTAACATTTCTGCAATTCCCACCGACCTCAATCGCTGAAGAACTGTGGGACGAGAGCCTTAGCAGATTCGGGGAGGTAAATTGCCAATGTACTGCAATGGCTTCGGATAACTAAGAATTCCCAGTTTTGTGGAAATAATCATTACGAGATCCATGCAATCATGTTCTTAATGGGAAGAATAATTAATCAGAGACCCTAAACTAGTGGTAGAAGCGCAAGTGTGGAAATATGAAGCCTCCCTTCGCAATGCTGTACAGAAATCGAATGAATTATTCACAGTCAGCATGTACGATGGGCAATTTGCAGCAGGCCATGTCTCTAAACAGCTCACATGGGGATCAAAGCAGAACCACATTGTTACGTTTAAAAGCATAATTGAGCCAATTCAGAAGACTTGAATTTCCTTCTAGGGGTTTCCAGACAATTTTGGCTCACCCGCTCGGTTCGAAAAAACCAACATCGCAGGTCATCAATAGATGATGTGTTATGTAAGCAGGTGTGCTGATGTCACACCAGACCGCTTTACTACCCTGACCAGCAGCACTTCAAATCCAAGCAGCTTTACCACAGCAGGTAAACCTCAAGACCAGCACCAAACAAGCACTGACCAGCAGGAAAATTCATGCTGGTCTTTTTGGCGAGACCGTACTGCAGCTGGGTAAACCCGACTCCCTCGACAGCTTCTTGACTGCATCCTGTTTATTTTCTTTAATTTTGTTTTATTCTCGCATGTGGACAACTAATGCTCCTCTGCGTTTCTTAAGAAGCTGAGCAGTATCGGAGCAATTCAGAGTAATTTGGTTCCACCTGAGAAGACCCACATGCTTGTGCAAACACAGAATCAATATTAATTGACTCACTGGGAAGACATGCTTGCATTTTTCTTAAGCGGATGTTGCAGCCAGGCGTGGAGATAATATTTTAGCACAAATGTAAGGGCAGCTCAGCTGTGGTCAATAGCTGTTCTTTGGTTACTCAGAGGGGAGCTGATAACCTATGAAACACCTCTCTCTCTCTCTCTCTCTCTCTCTCTCTCTCTCTCTCACACACACACACACACACACACACACACACACAATCCGGCAACAATCTTAAAAATGTCACTATTTCACTTTTTTGGCAGTTACTGATGTTTATGCAAATTCTCTATTTTTTTAAACACTGCTATTCATGGTGTTGCAAATATCTTATGATATCGCTTTAACCAATACTGTAGTTTTCAATGACTGAGTCTACAAAAAATGCACTATTCATAGTATTCTTTGAGTGAAAACTGTGTATTAATAAACCCTGATAAAACCTTAAGTTTGTGAATATTCCCATATCTTTTCTTTATTTTTATATGTGTTATCTTTCTCCCTGCCAGTTTCAGTGCCATGCACTCAAGACCATAAATGATGACTGGTTGCCATAATAAAACCACTCGGTTGTCATAATAAAAGAACCCGAGGGGCTCATTGTCTCCGCCACAGCTCGGCCTCGTGGTCCAAATCTTACTTGCCCTGATCTCAGATCAGCACATTTAAAAACCCAATACAAACACATTAATTTACAGCTGCTCATTTGATTACACACATAATCTCCCTCTATGAATTTAGATGGGAAGCAATTGGGTTCCTAAACAGCCGATGAAATGGCAACGGTGGCATCATCTGTTGGTAAGTTTTATTGATGGACTGTAGATTGTAAGTGATGTGAGTAAATGTTTACATGTGTTTGGACGACTGGGGGAAATTACAGTCATTTGTGAGAGATAATTAGTTTCAGATGAGCACATATGTTGCCAAATATAGAGCCTGTATGACGATACTCTCCGGATACCTTTCTGCACGTCGTTGTGATGTTGGCAACACTAGTGTCTTTTGATTGACATTTACAGAATTATCTTCTCATAAATGTATATATTGGAAATCCTAAAACGGATTAGATTCACAATTGAATCCTCTTGGAATATCCCTGGAGGCTATATTGTATATTTGTTCAATAAATCAAGTGTTGCATTCAGATAGCAAACAATCCCTCCAGGTTATGGAGTCAGGGTGGATGAGGATTCAGCTAGGGTGTCACTCATTTCAAACGCTATCTTATGGCAATTCGTACATATTTTACGAGGTGGCTAATTCGTATGACCACATTTGTACATTTTGGTAAGCTTTGCCCTGACCCCTGTGACGTTCGTAAGATCAGGCTGTCATTTCTCACGATTATTTAAATAATGTATTACATAATACATTTTTACCAACTTTTTGTTATTCACTTGATCAGCACCCACTTCATATGACAGAAAATTAAAAGAAGCAAAGAAATAATTTCTATCTACTCAGAGGCCTCACATTATCCTGGAAATCGTTTAGACTTTCACAACCTCGTGCATGTTTGTCTTAATCTTGGCTTTGAAAAGGAAAGAGAGAGAGAGAGAGAGAGAGAGAGAGAGAAGAGAGGAAATAACAGTAGTAGAGAGAGGGTGTGATTAATGTTCTCAATGTGACTAGATTAGGTAACAAGCAATCCAGAGCTCTCGCCACTGATGGCTCTATTAGGTTTGACATGTATGAAAATATTTTCTCATATCGCAGACACTGATCAAGTTACGGCAGAACAGAAAGATTGCAAACTTCATTCCGCCGGAGGTGCAATAATTCTCAAACCATTCTGGATGATTCAGCAAGCAAGTACTTTGTAAGTTCTCAGTGTGTGGCACAAGGGTGAATATATTTCTGTAGCTCACAGGCCTGGCGCAAAGGGGGGCATGGCCACCCAGAAGAATTTGTGCCGCTCCAGGTTTCTTATCAGACACAAATTAAATTGAAGAGCTAAATTTAGTCATATACTTTGATATAACGATTTCATTAATAATGTGCAGAACTGAATTCATCCAATGACTGCAACTACCTAATTTAAAATAAAAACGAGCTAGCCTACAGTACATAAAGGTGGAGTGCAACTCAGTGACGTGTTAGGTGGCGTTTCATTGATGTTTTAGCGTGTGAGGTTTTAAACATTTGTTTATTAAATGCAACTCACATGAGCTAGCAATATCAATGTCACTATCATCCTCAAAGCGAAGTGCGTAGATAAATCTGACATTATTAATAAAGCTGAAAAATGTGCTAACAACTCCAGGAGGGCAGAGAGATGAGGATAGAGTCACCCCTGTTTGCTGTTGGGGTACTTCAAAGCATTTAGGCAGGGCCGGTTCTAGATATTTGGAGGCCCTAGGCAAAATTTATGTTGGAGGCCCCTCACACCCCTCTAATTTTCAGAATAATCTGAGAAAGTGTTTTCCTACCCTGTAAGAAATCAAAGCAACTGTAAACCTCCGTCACCACAACGAAAGGCCCGCCTCTCCCCTCATTCGATTGGACAATGGAAAGACGCAAATGACGTTGGGTGCTTTTCCGCTCAGGGCTCCTTCAAAAGCGCGTGCTGCGGCCGGCGGCAAAAACCGCAAGGCATTCGGCTCGCATAAACAGCGCGCAAACGCTCCCTGCCCATAGAATATCATTCAAAAAAGGCGTCTACAACTGTCATAAACGCGTTTGGTGTGATCAGCCCCTTGCTAAACCAATATACAGTATAAAGTTATCTATTAGACTATGGATATATTCATATGTATTTCAATACCTTCTTATACCTTAAATATCCACAATAACACCAGGTTTTTTTTGCTGTTTGACTTTAAATACAAACTTTTTTAACTTGACTTTTTTGATAGTCAGCTCCCCACGCGATGCTATCGTGCACACCCATTCAAAGTATCTAAACAGAGTTAGCAGCGCTTAAGTTTGATCTGTCCTGAAATGATGTTGATAAACAAAACAAAGCTAAGATTATTTTTAAATGCATTATTTTAAAATACCTGCATCAAGTGCTGAACTGTCTTTGCATGCCGCTTTTGCTAAGCAGGAAAAGGACCTGATAACTGCTTTCAGCGTCACTCAAAGTGGGTCAGCTGCAGAGATTTGAATGCTGTTCATCTAGGCTTCTTTAACTTCATGAGGTGCTGCAAGAACCGACAGGTGGATGATATCAAAGCACCGCGAGAGCAAATCGAGAAATCATACAAAGGAGTTTGCTTATCAATCGTTCTCACGTTACTTTGATGTCAAACACCTGCGGTTCTTACGGCTGCGGCGCCACATGAAGTTGAACTCACCTTAAAACTGTATTTATTGCTGTCGAACTAGCGCACATAGATTTAGCAGTTATGAAGGCCCCCCTCCAAGCTTGAGGCCCTAGGCATTTGCCTACACTGCCTATAGCTAGCGCCGGCCCAGCATTTAGGTGTGTTGTCCTGGTCAAGACAATCTGCTGAACTCCAAACTAAATCTCTGAATAGGAAATAAAGGTGATTTAAGCAATTTTGAGCGTGGCATTGTTGTTGGTGCCAAACGGGCCGGTCTGAGTATTTCACAATCTGCTCAGGTACTGGGATTTTCACGCACAACCATTTCTAGGGTTTACAAAGAATGGTGTGAAAAGGGAAAAACATCCAGTATGCGGCAGTCCTGGGGGCGAAAATGCCTTGTTGATGCTAGAAGTCAAAGGCGAACTTGTTACGACCGAGGTATGCAGCAAAGCATTTGTAAAGCCACAACACACACTACCTTGACAACAGCAGAAGACCCCACCGGGTACCACTCATCTCCACTAAAAATAGGAAAAAGATGCTACAATTTGCACGAGCTCACCAAAATTGGACAGTTGAAGACTAGAAAAATGTTGCCTGGTCTGATGAGTCTCGATTTCTGTTGAGACATTCAGATGGTAGAGTCAGAATTTGGCGTAAACAGAATGAGAACATGGATCCATCATGCCTTGTTACCACTGTGCAGCTTGGTGGTGGTGTAAAGGTGTGGGGGATTTTTTCTTGGCACACTTTAGGTCCCTTAGTGCCAATTGGGCATCGTTTAAATGCCACGGCCTACCTGAGCATTGTTTCTGACCATGTCCATCCCTTTATGACCACCATGTACCCATCCTCTGATGGCTACTTCCAGCAGGATAATGCACCATGTCACAAAGCTCAAATAATTTCAAATTGGTTTCTTGAACATGACAATGAGTTCACTGTACTAAAATGGCCCCCACAGTCACCAGATCTCAACCCAATAGAGCATCTTTGGGATGTGGTGGAATGGGAGCTTCATGCCCTGGATGTGCATCCCACAAATCTCCATCAACTGCAAAATGCTATCCTATCAATATGGGTCAACATTTTTAAAGAATGGTTTCAGCACCTTGTTGAATCAATGCCACGTAGAAATAAGGCAGTTCTGAAGGTGAAAGGGGGTCCAACACAGTATTAGTATGGTGTTAATAATAATCCTTTAGGTGAGTGTACATTCTCTGTATAGTTTATTGGATTAGTTGATCAATGTTGCAAATGGAAAAGTTACATTTGATAATTTTAACAAAATTCTGGGTAACAGCAAAGCAAATAATTCTTAATGCTTTTTTACCAATGAAAATCAAATTAGCTATTTTCAGCCTGAATATTATTTTAGCTGTTTGTTGGATATGAGGAAGCATTCTTTAAGATCCATCCCCAGCGCATCACCGAGGTCAAGAAAATCAACAATTTACTCCCAGCTTTAAAAATCCCGAATCCCCTGACACTCTAAAAACTTGTTATTGAAATAAAAACAAAGTGTAAGTAAACAAAGCATGAATCTTTTATGAAAAACAGAACATAACAGAGTCAGAGCCTTGAGCGACTGGTTCTGGCTTTTGAACCACCTACTGAGAGTGTACGGCTTTGAGAAGCCAACCAAATATAACAAGCATGCCCTACCGTCTCATGTGTGCCAACACAGAGAAAAACTGCAAAAGGACAGATTTTCTTTTGTATGAACAGACAAAAAAACATGATTCACCTACCTGTAAACTCTTGCTGTACAATGGTGCCATACTGTGTTGACTTTTTCTTTGTACATTGTCACCATTACTTAAAAGTGCATTTTATCAAAAAACATGTTTTGTAATATACAGTATAGAATATGAGCTGTATTTCCCACCTTATATAATATGTATATATAGCTTGTCAATATATCACAAGCCAAAACTAATGCACTCTAAAAACTGCTGAGTTATTTGTAACCCAGCATTGGGTCAAAAAGGAACGCTGGGTTGTAATTTAACCCATGCTAGGTTGCTTCAACCTAAAATCCTGGGTTGTTTTAGCCCATTGTTGGGTCAAATATAAACATTTTCTGGGTTAATTTCAACCCAGCTGCTCACACATATGTAAAAAATTAGATAGGTGAGGTTTCTTAACCCTCTGGGGTCTAAGGGGTTTTTAGGGCCCTGGGGAAGTTTTGACATGCACTGACATTTGTGCTTTTTTCAGTTGCTTAAAAACATATTAATGGCAAAAGTCTCATAACACTGTGTTCAGCACAAACTGGGCTACAATATCATATAATCAACATGTATGTACATGTTTGTATTTTTGAGAGAAAAATGTTTATGCGTGGTTTTTGAAAAAGCTAAATTTTTAACTCACTGATATAACTCCACAAAACTCATTCTTAACATGTTTTCCCAAGACTTTTCAAAAAAACATCTAGTAGTCTAGAGTTTTTTCTTCAAAATGATGTAAAAATCATATGGCGTACTTATTCACATAAAGCAAGATATTGATTTACAATTTCTAAGACACTTTGGCTTGTGAAAGGCTGTATGCGTGGAGGCGGGAAAGCTCCTGAATAATCAGTGATTGACAGCTGAGAGACAAAAGAGTTGAATAATGAGCCACTAATGAGCCTTGTGGGGATGTTCAACAGGAATGTAACCCTCAGGAAAACCATGATAAGGTTTACTTTTCAATACAATGTATTAATATCACAAGTATAAGTTACCTTTTAAAAACCATAGTAGCCTAATCATGGTAAAGGTGTTTGGCCATCATAAAGTGAACACAGGGTTTGTGTTTGGTTGGCCAGCGAGAGGTTTACTTTTGTGCAGTAAAAAGCTCAAAAGAACAACTGCCTATCGTTGTCTGGACTCCTATTTGTGTTTTTGTAATCATTATAGTAGAAACACAACAAGGGACTCGCGTGATAAACTTATCAATGTTTGTTTACAGCCGCCGCCATTACCTCACGTGTTGATCATGAATGCAAACGTGTGCACATGCGAGTGATCCTGTGTTTAATAAACTTGCTGTGCGGAGATATGCGCTTAGACACAACTAAATAAGGATTGTACTGTATGCAATCGCGTATTTTATAAGAATACCAAAAAGCGCGTCGAGTTTCCTGACTCGCGTGTTTGTGTATGTGTGTTCCGGTCGCGTCAACTGACGGAAGACAAAGAAAACACTCGCGTCTGGAGATACTGAAACACATCCGCAAGTAAATAAGGATTTATATGTCGGACATCGATCCCGTCACACTGACGAAGCACACACACTCGCGTCTGTCTGGAGATTTAGGCGCGAGTAAACAAGTATGTGATGTATGTGTGCAATCGCATCTTTTATAATGATACGACAAAGCGCTTCAAATATGAGGCATTGTGTGTTTGTTTGTGCGTTTGGACGTCGATCGAGTCACACTCGCGTCTGGAGATAACTTTAGTTACAGTCACGAGTAAACAAGTAGATGTCATGTTTCCAGCACTCGGATTAAAACTCAACACAGCAGTGAATGGCTGCAGAGACGGAATGGAATGT
The DNA here is from genome assembly GCF_030506205.2 of Paramisgurnus dabryanus. NCBI lineage: Eukaryota > Metazoa > Chordata > Actinopteri > Cypriniformes > Cobitidae > Paramisgurnus > Paramisgurnus dabryanus. The sequence goes on along the minus strand of NC_133345.1, from coordinate 39,614,208 downwards.
CCATTGACTGTGGGGTTAACTAATGAATATGGATGATCTCTGCTCTTTTCTTCAATGGAGCGGGGCGTGGCTCATTATAGATAATGAAGCAACAGAAGAAAGACGGTACATCTCTTTTTTCTAATACAGTTAACAACGAATTACAATATTTGTTTTCGATTTCACTTACATCTTCCAAAAGCAGACATTCCAAGGATTATGTAGACATTTATATTTTGTTTCTATGAAAAATATTCGTTAAGTTAGAGTTAATTTTTCTGATGTGTTTCTGAAAGGACTTCACTGAGGGAGAGAGAACAAAACGCGCATCATGTTTATTTTCTTAATTTTGCGAAAAGCACAACATGCTGTTTTTATTGGGAGTGGACAGAAAAAAACTAGACAATTTAACGTTTTAAATGATGTATAAATCATATCTGTATGTCCAAAATCAGCAGAGTTATCTAAGTCTCTTTGGGGAGTGATTTAAAAATTAAGAGTTTGCGGCGCCCGCGCCACAGCCGACCCCAGAGTGTTAATAGTTTGTCACAACATGCTACACAGGTGCTTTATTCAAGCTCATGACTATAAAACAAATCATTTCAGATTTGATTTAGGATTTATGAGTGTCACTTTTCATTTATTTATTTAACTTAGTGATTGCTTCCACTTGTTTCCCTCTTGCGCGGTTTTTGGCTCAAGCACTCTCTCTCTCTCTCTCTCTCTCTCTCTCTCTCTCTCTCTCTCTCTCTCTTTGGATGGGATTTTATACGGTTTTGTATAAATTTGTGCATCTGGAGAGTGAATTGTGGTTCTCAATTCACATCTCATCTGCCACTCATTCAGGAAACCAAGAGGGGAGTGCAACAAAAGTCCAATTTAGTTCTTTTGTAATTTACCTCCCAGAGCAATCCGTCCCATCTCCATTTTACCTGCTTCACTCGATTCAGTCATGGCGAAGTGGAATCACTCCTTTGTGCTAAAATGTTGTTGAAATGGGGAGGAATGATTTTAAAAACCATTTCCTCCATCATGGGGTTCTCGGTATGAGACCATATCCGCAATGGAGAGAAGAGTTACAGAGTCGGATAAATGAAAATAACCACTCTTGTCATTCGCACTGTATGACCTTTCTGCCAATTGAATTTAAAGCAGGACGGTTCTCCAACGTTCCGTCTCTGAATGCTCTGCTGATCTCTTTTAGACGAGAGATCATCTTGATGCAGATCCTTTACTCCAGATGGAGAGAGAGAGAGGGCACTGGGGCGTGTGGATGGCCGGGTCAAAGCTCGACCAAATCTTTTTCTGGAGAAACCTTGTGGTTGGGAACCTTTTAACAGATTCAGGGCACTGTTATTTTTGTTGAAGACTCATGCCATGTCTTTTACAGGGGGCATTTTACTGACTCAGGGATGTGAGATGTATTTTTTTGGAAACTGATAAGACCGAAATGACTTTAAATGCTTTCATGTTGATATGCAATTTGAATATCAGTAAAGGTGGTATAAATCTGTTCTGTCAAACAGCTGCTTTCAAAATCCATAAAAAATGATAGTCTGACTCGGTTTCAAGACTAAATGACAAGAGAAGTACACTATGTAACATTCTTTATTAAACTACATGAGTGCTATGTACACTTAAACTTCTGTTTGACAGTCAACGAGAGAAGATCTGACAGTTTTCATCCAACTTTTCATTTTATGGCTGAAGGTTATAGTATTATGAAGAATATATTTGCTGTGCTGCACTACAATTCGATATGGCACATCGTTATACAATTTCTCACTGACAGTTCTGCATTCATATGTTTTGAGAGCAGATTGTAGCGCGGTGCCCGGGAAAGATGAGATTTCTGCAGTGTTTACTTTCATCTTGGGGGTTGAATAATATCTGACTTTGGCATCGTCAGAAATATGGCAAGATTCCTTACATCTTATGTTGGATATACCCGGTGTTAAATATCAATGTCTTGAAGGGGGCTAAAGGTGGAAATAACAGTCCCACGAGTCGATCTGGCAGGAAATATTTCCTAAATTCAGAAAAATCACATTACACACCTGACCACACCTTCACATGCTAAGAATGCATAAACTGATTTAGGCATTGCCATTCAACCTATTTTCCAATCCGTATGACTGTTTAGGTCACTTCCCCCGAAATGCGAATCACAGATGTGTTTACTAAATTAGAACCTATACTGGCAGCAGGTAAAACATAATAGGCCCTATCATAAAATCCCGCTAACGTTATGCATATGAAGTAACCGTTTTATAAACGCAATAAACCCCTCAAAGCGTTGGGTTACCAGTGCATTTTATAACAGCTAAGGGGGTTTTAGGCACACCGCAAACCAACGCCCTTAGCTGTTATAAAATGCACTGGTAACCCACTGCTGCTTGTCTTAAAAAAATAAAAATTAAGACAGTATTTATGCACCTGTACAGAAGGCAATGAATATTTATTTATGGCATTTTCAATAGTATATTAGTAGATAAATTAATGTGTATCTATAAAGTATGAAAACGAATAAATCATTATTTTGGCTAAATTAAGCTGGATAGATAATTTTTAGGCAGAAATATTTGACGACATTTCAGAAAAAGTTCAAATGAACTTGCATTACGAAACAACTTACATTATATCCGAGTGTTACTTGGTCAAATATATGTAGAAATATAGCCTATGCCACTAAAAAAAATTACAGAACAAAAATGTTTAGCTCACGCGGACTGAACGAAAAGCCGTTAATTAAGCGGACTCTCTGCAACATAGTGGACGTGCTGAAACAGTCGAGTCGCATGTGATTTTCAATGTTTATAATGTTTCACTTCTTAATCTTTAAAACTTTTAATCTTTTTAACTTTTTAAACTTTACACTAGATGCAGACGACGTTACATTTATTCTGTCATCTTAGTTTCACTTTTTCATAGTATTACATTTTAAATAGAAGTGTAAGGAAAACAAGTTACTCTCTTAACTCTTGACAATCTATTTGGCCTTTATTATAAATATGTTATGAATATATGACTATTAATATTGAAGGTATTATTGGCATAGGCATAGCTATATATGAATTTCACATGAAAAGCGCGGTTGTAGCGGTTACTTGTCATCCATGCGGTTAAGCTTCTCAATGCTGCTGCTCATTGGTTACATAACACTTCCCTACTATTCGACTATGAGGTTCATAGTCGAATCAGACCTCTCAGAATCGAATCGTCGAATCCTCGACTATAAGAAGTCAGCCCTAGCTTAGATATTACGTTTTTGGTAGACGTTGACAATTCTTAGTATTTTTTCTGAAAACCCTCAGGACATAAGGGTATTTATCCTAGAATAACATAGGTTTTAGGCGTTTTAGGAGTAAATGGGTTAAATAGCATATGCATTTGCGTCCATTTGTGCACCAAAGGGCATTCTGGGCCTAAACGAGGTGTGTTCAGGCACATTGTTGGCGCATTGCTATTTTGAGAAGTTCTGTGTGCGCCCATTTGAAGCTCACACTCAACAAGCCACATCTCAAGGCTTTAGACAGCGTTCAATACTAGGTCCTTGCACTTGAACGAACATATTTACACAAAGTTATTTTAAAATTCTGCATTTATCCTGGTAAATTTATAGTCTGATTTGTGAATGTGAACAATTCAGAAAAGTAAACCTATGTGACACAGTATATTGGATGTAGGTCTTAAATTGGCAGCACACCAAATAAATTTCATGTCTGCAAAACAAATATATAGTATATTCGACTGAATTGGAACCATAAAAAAGAAAATCGCATCGCCGAATTGTTTGCAATTTATGTTTGAATAAGATCTGACTGTGTGCATTGTATTCGCAGTTGGATTATAAATTGATCATATGCCTTTAGTTCCCAAGGTTTGCAGCTTTATTTATTTGTAATACTTTTATACTGTTGTTCATTGGTCAATTTATGTAATAAATACCGGTGACTGTACCTGTGTTTCATATGGTTGAGAAGTGGTTGGGTTTATGGTAGGGGTGGGGTTAGATGCTCATAAATAATTATGAAATAATTTCTAATTTTACAAATGCAGAAAATTAAATGCATCAAATTTGAACGATGTAATTAGCAGAGTGTACAATCAAGTTATGGAGTTTATTTTTTGGAGAACAGTCTCTGGCACTCATGTTTGTGGTTGTACAGTATGTAATGTATTTTCTGTGTTTTCCTGCTTTCAGGCATTTTTTTCTTAAGCTTTTTTCTAGTATTTTGGTCCTCCGGCACATTCAAAACATTTTACCATAACCTGTAAAGACCTTTAATATCCAAAGCATGTAGTGAACTTTCTGGAGAGTGAACTTATCGTGATACTGTATTGAGGGTCTTTGACTAGGCAGGCTGCTCAGAAAGGCTCAAAGAATGTAAGGTGGATTTACAAGGTCAAATCCTGCAGCATTTACAAAATCGATTGGTAGACACACTGAATGGTAGGCCTGAATCTTTCAGTAAAAGGCTTTTTTTCCTAAATGTAGCTAGAAATCCTTTAGAACCCAAAGTAAAACATATCTTCCTCAAAGTAGTGCCATTGGATTCAGTGATGGTTTATGTCCTGATGGATCACACTCACTCTGACCAGCTACATAAAAAGTATTTTTTTTTAAATTATCTTGTTTTCTGGGAAGCACGACTAATACATAGTAATGTGAATATATGGATATGGGATGAGAAAGAAGCAGTAGGGATTTAGCTTGGGGAAGGGCAGTATTAAAGGAAAGTCAAACTGAGCTAATGCACCAAACAAAATTGAGAGTCTTCATGCGTACTTCAAAAGTTTAACAACCTATAAGCCCTAAGAAGTATTAGGACATTTAAGTCACACATGAAACTGAATGCCATTTTGTTGGATAACAAAATATCAAAGCAAGTGCCATCTCTAAGCAAATTATATTAGAGAAATATTTGACAAAACATAGTAAGTCTCTCATAAATCTATATGACTACCTTCCTTCAGGTAAACACACACCCACATATATCTATATATCTATCTATATATATATATATAGATAGATAGATAGATAGATGGATAGATAGATATACATGAAAATTACATTATTTTATCATTTTACAGTATGTGGGCTCCCAAACCAATACGGCAAAAATATATTTTTAAATATAATTTTTGAAAAATTTCAAAATATACAAAAAATATCTATACTGAACAATATTTAGAAATATGTTAACAAAAAAAAAGTTATTTTTCACCAATATATTTTTTGGGCATTTTTTGTATATTTTAAAAATGAATACATTTCAAAGCATTTATATTTACGTTGCATTGTACGTTACAAACCTGTTAACACAACAGGTTAGAGATTAAAAGATTAAAATTAAAATTTGAAATTTAAAAATAAAAATAAATATTTTTAACTGCAAAAATATACTTATAATTTTAAATTTGATACATATTTATTTTAATACTTATATATGCATTTTATTCAAACTTAAATATTTTGCCTAGGGTAATATATTTTTGCCGTAAAATCATAAATGTATTTATTGCCCCAGAAATACATATTGAAATATATTTTAATATATGAAGGTTAAATAGATTTTCAGACTCAAAAATAAAACATGTATTAAATTAAGCATGTATTTGGCAAAAAATATGTTTTAAATTAAATATATGCTAAAGAATTGATGTATTTTTTTCTGTTTGGGAAAGCTCATATATCCATCATAAAAGTAATTGAAATGATTCCAGTTGGTTCCTATATGTCTTCTTAGATGAATCAATATGCTTGTGCAAGAAAACAATTATTATGTTAAACTTATTTAGCGACGCGGACACCAGATCAAGTAGTTATCAGCACTAAATTCAAAAAAGGTGCCATGCATGTACAGTAGGTAACTCAAAAATAAGGTTGGTTCGACTTCATGCAGCGCTGACAGGTAAATGACATAAAATTATCTGGGAGCGATTCCAGAAATCAGATGAAGAGGTGTGGTTTCGAATTGCTTTCACTGTACTTTGATATTTTGTTATGGTAATAAGGAAATACATATGTAAAACACATATATAATAGGCCTATATGCTAATTACTGTAATATATATGAAATTAGATCTCAGTCTTGTATCTTTTCAAGGAAGTAATTTTATCTTCCTCATTCAAGATAAACGAAACCTTAAGTCACATTTCCCTAACATACCTGTTAAATCTTTAGACAATAGCAGACAGTTGCACGCTTGACTGCCAGAGCACAGATCTGATTTGTCATTGTAATGGAAGCCCATGACTGCACAGACAGCCAATGATTCACCTCCCATATGGCTTTGGATGAATGAAAAAACGGCTGTCAGTCTTTGTGTTGCAACAGCAGCCAAGGGGGACACACACACACATACTTTGATGTGTATAAATTTTGTACAAGATTATGAGGCATATAAAATATAAGTATGAAGCTGCAATACTTAAGGGTTTATAAATATATATTCAAACCAGTCTTGCATTTATACCCAGTCTTATACCTATACATGTTAACAAATGGGACATTAGTCAAACTTACAAAACAATTTACACTTAAAATCAGTGGCGAGGCTACATAAGGGCCAGGGTGTCACTGGCCCACTCAGATTGACGGCTGGCCCACCCAGTCAGAAGAGACATAAAATATGTTTGTGGAAAAGCAGAATATAGCTTTAAATATTAAAGCAATTGTGCGTTGTACGTTTAAGTGTTCGTTTTTGTATTTGTTTGGTTTCAGTTGGTTATTAGATGTTATTTAACCAGATGTGATGACATGTTTTGTGAGTCTGTGATCGAGTCAATGAGAAAATTGGTGGGGCCTTGTTACTGCGGTTCCACCTTGTGATCACTACTGCAAATGACATCATCGTCAGTGGCTACTTCTGAGATATTTTGGCTTCATTTTTTAAAGTGGATCTTTATAGAGACACATCGTCCATGTTTTTTATAGTTTATGAGTCAAACACACATATTATGACATATTATTAATATTTACAGTGGCAAGAAAAAGTATATGAACCTTTTGTAATTTCATAGTTTTCTGAACAAACATAGATGAAGATATGATCACATTTTAAGTCAACAGTATTGACAAACACAATGTGTCTAAAAATAGCTATAAAAAATCTGATCTTTCATGTCTTTATTGAGAACAACCAAAAAAACTCATAGTGCTTGTGGAAAAAGTAGGTGAACCCTTGAGTTAATGACCTCAAAAAAGCTAATTGGAGTCAGGTTTTAGCACAGCTGGAGTCTGGTTAAGATAATATGTTTGGAGGTATATTTACAGCTATATTGACTGATAAATACCCCTCAACCATTTGGAGTTTGCTCTGCACAAGAAGAACACACTTATGTGGGCCATGACTCGCAAAAAAAGAGCTTTCAGAGGAGCTACGATCAAGAATTGTTGCTTTACATAAAGCTGAAAAGGGTTACAAAGTTATTTCAAAGACTTCACCAGTCTACAGGCAAACAAAATTGAGACGCTTTGGGACTGTTGCTACTCTACCAAGAAGTGGACACCCAGTCAAAATGACACCAAGAGCACAATGAAGACTTACCAATGAGGAAAAGAAACAAACCCGAATGACATCATTAAAACTTGCTTACATCTCTGTTCATGAGTCTACAATACGTAAAACGCTGAAAAGCAGGGTATCCATGGCAGGACATCACGGAGGAAGCCACTGTTTACTAAAAAAAAACATTACTGCATGCCTGAAGTTTGCAAAAGAGCACATTGACACTCCACAGCGTTTTTGGCTAAATGTTTTGTGTACTGATGAACTAAGATTGAACTATTTGGAAAAAAACACACCGCGCTACATCTGGCGTAGAAAGAGCACGGCATATCATCATAAAAACATCATCCCAACTGTAAAGTACGGTGGAGGAAACATCATGATTTGGGCCTGCTTTGCTGCATCAGGGCCTGGTCAGCTTGCAATCATTGAGGGAAACATGAATTTCCAAGTATATCAGAAAATACAGGATAATGTGAGAATATCTGTATGTCAGCTGAAACTGTGTAAAAGGTGGGTGATGCAACAGGACAAAGACCCAAAACACAGGAGCAAGCTCAACATAATGGCTTCAGGAAAAAGAAAATCCACCTTTTGGAGTGGCCAAGTCACAGCCCAAACCTAAAGCCAATAGAGATGCTATGGACTGACTTGAATAGGACCATACACATGAGACGTCCAAAGAATATGACAGAGTTAAAGCAGTTCTGCCAGGAAGAATGGGCTAAACTTCCTCCTCGATGTGCAGGTTTGATCCACAGCTACAGGAAGCGCCTGGTTGAGGTTATTGCTGTCAAGGTGGGGTCAACCAGTTATTAATTCAAAGGGTTCACTTACTTTTTCCACTGTGATTTTGAATGATGAATGAGTTCAATAAAGACATGACATGAATTTTTTTTAGACACATAATGTTTGTCAATACTTTTACACATTTTTTTTCTTCAGAAAACCATGAAATTCCAAATGGAACCACAAGAACACTTCCAGCCATTCACTACAGCAACATCTTGAGCATTGACATCAAAAGAGATCAAATTAAGATATTCATATACCTCAATGAATTTCATATACTATAAACAATGAATATATTTAGTATTGTATTTAATTACCTCAAAATCTTAATAGTCTAATATTATCAGATATAATTTGTTTAAATCCACCGGACACAGCTTCAGGTTACTGCAATAACATGGGGTTAATAACATATTGACACTTTCTTTCGAGTTGCCTGTGTGTTAGTGTGCTGGTAAATATTGCCATTGGTCGGTTCGCTCAAGGTTACTGCTTGAATGATAAATCACAACCGTGAATGATAGAATGATAACGGCTATTTTGATAAAAATATACTGGCAAGCGAGCATCAAAATGCTATGTTTCTTGACAGTGAAACAAAGCTCTATTTATCACCACCGCTGAAATTCATCTTAGATGTTCACATTGACCTTTTGGGAGGACATTGGTGTGCCAGTTAATACAGTACTTTGAAAGACATAGAGTACATTGTTTTTTAATGAGTCCACCTCCCTTATCTTTCAATTTATGTGCAATTTTATACCAAGGCATAAAGGTTTGTGGTTAGCCCATTTATTGATGTGCACAGTTTAAACCTCTTAGAACTGACTTTGATAAATAAGGGAATCGTTTTTGCAGTCAGAGTCACATTTCTCAACAACATTTTTTGTTTTTGTTAACATTAGTTATGTAGATGTGAAATGGCTAAATGTGTTACTTGAGTACTTAGTTGTACATGAGGGTTTAAAAGCAAAAACCTGATACTACTTATACTGTATGTTACTTGAGCAAAATGTCTGTGCCTTGCACAGAAAGGTCTGGAAGGTAACTGCATCACACAAGTCTCATTCTAATACATGCACAGGTAAAAATGATACGGTTATACTTTCAGATCAGTGTGACAGATTCATATTTTCTCGGCACTGTACAGACTTCCATTGTGAGGACTTTGCTGTCTATACATTTTTCATGATGAATCAAATTTTTTCAGTAATAAGTTACAGCGTGTCACAGATGCTGCTCGAACATTCATTTAAATTGAATTATGTAGATGCACCTTATTCTGTTTACATCATTTCAGAAGACTTTGTAGGAGTCTGGGTTGCCACGAGAAAATATCTACATGCAAAATGATGGGAGACGTGCCTGAGCACACATCGAACCCTCCACACTATTTGGACGGCTAAATGGCAAGGGAATTGTCATGGTTTTACATAACGTCTTTCGGCTATCCATGTGTATCTGTAGAAGGGCTGGGCATCCACGTGAGACCCGACTTTAGGCAGATACATTTAAATGGGGACATTACTGTTCCTGCGAGAGTGGGCCTGTCAGACGCGCGTCTGCATGCTTTACTGGAGAAGCTTTATCTCGCTCTCTCTGTTATATTTCACAACAGAAGATGAGTACAGATGAGGTGTGGATGCACAGGCGCACAAATGGTTTGTGGATATGTGATTCCTAGGAACATCACATTGACTATGGGCTGTGCTACAGTTAAAGTCTAATATTAAATGTGTTCTCAGTTGGTGACACCACAGAAAGCTGTTAATGATTAAAAATAAAAGGCAAATAAATCAAAGTAATGCTCTCAAAGGGGGCCCAAATAATACTGATCATAAAAATGTGGAAAAACTGTTTAACGGTGTAACTTCACAATTCAGTACATAGTTCACAGTCGCACACCGACCACGCAGCTCAGCGTCGCGCCACGCCGAGTCGCGTCTAGGACAACTTGGAGGTATCGTAAACTGGAGGTGCACATTAAATAGTGCGAGCTTCGTCTTCTTCAAAATGTAAAATATATATTTGCAGCCAATGTTTTTCATTAATGATATGAGACAAATATGATGTTATTTAATGTTAAACTATGTGAGTGGCGCGACAGGGATTTGAGCAACTTCCTGAGTCGTAGCTGGGCGGCGCGGACAGGCACCACCTGTCGGCGCAGGTGCGCGTAAACCAATTTTGGGAGTAACGCATTACAAAATAGAACATATTAAAGTAATATATTAGTTTTTCCTGTAACGCAGTAATATAACGCATTACTAATAAAATTCTTTGCTCCTCACCAGGAGGCTTCTCGGTGCTGTGAGAAAATCGCTAAGCTAAGCTAGCGGGGGCTGCGTCAGACAGAGTTACAGCCCTCACGGAGATGGGAAAGGTATGTATCGACTTATCTAACTCTGGGGGATACGGTGAATAAGCTAAATTCCCAAAATCTGGGCGTGTTCCTTTAACCAAGTAATGTGCATTAGACGAATAAGTAAATAATCAAATATTTCTTTCTTTTGCACCCATTTGCATGATTGTGGTTTATACTGAGCAGATGTGCTGTTCGATTTCTTGTTCATGGTCACTAAAGCCTTCTTATGATCAAGGGCAGCTGGCTTTTATCTGCTGCTTCTGACTCCCATAAACACATTTTCCCTCTTAAAATAATGCCTTTGGTCCCCAAAAAAGACATCAAGATGAAAACTCAAAGTATTGTGCATCAGTTCTCTGGTGATCATTACTTAACATCATAAACAACTGTATGAAGAAACCCATGCTTTTGTTACTTGTTTGGGAGGTACACAAGTCATTCAGATAATTCAGTCTCAGACTCATGCTGGACCTAGATATGCTATGAGCTCTACATGTAAATAAATGTCAGATATTAGGCGGCTATTTCAGGCTATAAAATGAAACATTTTATTTGCTGTGACTTTAGCAAAAGACTTAAAGTGCTAAAAAACATTATTATTTGGTATATTACAATGCATGGTTTATGGTTAAAAACACAATTTATATGCTGCTTCTGAATCCCATAAACGCGAGAGCGAGTCGAAATTAAACTACTCCGTAAGATTTCTTGAAGAGCTCTCGTGGTACTTTGACGTCATCCAACTGCTGCGCTGCATAAAGTCAGTGACGCGGCTGACGTACGATGCGGCTGAATGTTATTTGTTCCGCCCCAGCTTCTTTTAATTTTCTTTTGTTTTGTGCGCCCGAGCTTTTCAGTCTGGGGAGACGCACGCTATAAGTTTGAAAAAAAAAACTTAGCCAACATGTCTGAGGAACAGGGCAGCCGCGTCACTACAGTCACGTGACTTCACGCTCGAGTCGGAAGAGAAGACAATGCTGAATAAAGTCGTAATTCTTGCTATTTTTGGAGCAAACTGTTTTTTCGATGCTTCAACACAATCTTACTGACCCACTGATGTCACATGGACTACTTTGATGATGTTTTTATTACCTTTCTGGACATGGAAACAGTACATAGATTTTCAATGAAGGGGACAGAAAGCTCTCGGACTAAATCTAACGATAAAACATCTTAAACTGTGTTCCGAAGATGAACGGAGGTCTTCCGAGTTTAGAACGACATAAGGGTAAGTCATTAATTACATTATTTTCAGTTTTGGGCGAACTATCCTTATTAAGTAGTCACGCTGTTCCCTTTGGGGGCGGAGGCGAAAACACAAGCTTATACAGTATGTAAATATATACACAGACAATGACGCCCCCACTGCATGCTAGAATCTCCGGAAAAACAAGCCTATTTCAACCGCAAAATGTACGCTCAACTAACAGATTCTGCAATAAAACGTAAATCACAAATTTTGAAAAAAAAAAACTTTGTTTCTCATTTTCCCAAAACTTATGCTGCCGACTTGTGTCACTGGTTTCCGTGACGGGTCACAAATTTGTAGAATAACAAATACAAAAATTATGTACTAAAGTGTGCAAGGATCTTTACCGTTAAATATCACCATGATAATTCTTAAAAAATAACAGTAAAACATATCAAAATCTTTCAACTCACCTGTCCTGTAACAAATATTTCCTGAAGTGAAATTGAGACAGATAGATGGAAACCACAAATTGAGTGAATTCATTTTTCTTTTACTCACACCAGAACTTTCCATGTGGCATGATGACAGTCACATTACAAAAACCTCCAGGGAGATACCAGATCTCCACTTTACTTTCTCAATCCCTGACAGAGCGCACACCACAGCGCATTAATATAATAGACGTGGATTCTCGCGAAAGCGAAGTAGACGGCTGCGATGCGATCCGACAGGTGGGGTGACTGGATGTGACAGTTAGAGACGTTACAATGTTGGCTGTGTTCTACCTGGAAAGGGAATGAGATCAGAAGATAAACGTGGAGAAAGGAGCTCAGGTGTGGCAGGCAAAGCGAGAGGTAGACAGAAGTCAATTAGGTTTGCCTTCCACCTGTGATTGAGGCCAGCCTCATTTCTATTTAACAACAGAGGAAATGAAAGTTCATTGGGCAATATTGTGGCGAGCTCTAGCCAGATGAGACTTGTTTTAAAATAGCATCCTAGTTAACGGGAAGTGAGAAAAGTCACACATTAGACTGTGACACTATGGAAATTTTGTTCAGCAATTGGCGAACGCGGGAAGCCACTTTGTCGTAATTATTTGTAAAAGAGATTAATCTGAGCGAAGTAAAGTCGTATTGCAGATTATCTTAAAGTGGTATAGATCATTACAGATGATTATATGTATATATGTAAGCTTAAAACATTAACAACATACATTATTCATTTTAGTGAGTCTAAATAAATACCTAAATATATTATCACCTCTGACTTTTTAAATGCAGGTACAACTGATTAAATATGACCCAGTCTGTAAAAACCCAGCTACTTTCAGGATATTTATTGTGTGATTAACGGTAAAAATAACATTGACGTTATGTTAATCTGTTGATACTAAAGTGTTTCTCATTAAAAGCAAAGGCACACTAATCAGTCCTTCCAGAAAAACGCTGAGTTTTTTGTGATTGTTGCGAGCAAAAATCCTTGATCTTGCGGCAAGTTTTCTTAAAAAATGCGATAGAATATGCGGGATATATATGCAATGAAATTGCATGAACTTGCAAAAATTGAAGCTTTTCAATGATGTTCACGTTACATAATCACGTCACTTCATAACGTTCCCATGGCAACAGGGGACATGGCTGCGCTTGTGCGAATGCAACATTTTTTAACTTTGTGCTAAGATATAAGTGACTTTTTGCTACGAGAATGCGAGGATTATAAAATCATGCAAGCCCCGCATATTTTCCGTCAACTACACAAAAAAAATGAAATGATGGATTTACTTAAAAATATTTTGTCAACAGGTTCCACATAATTTGTTAAGTAAACTCAATGAACAATAATTTAGTTCATTTAACAAAAGAAGATTAAGTAAACTTAACAAACAACAGTTGAGTTGATTGTACATAAAAAAAAATTAATGATGACAAAAATTTGAATAATGTCATTTTATAAACTCCACCCCTTTTATCTAATAACTCCTTAACACTGAATCAATCAATCAATCATAGTGCAGCTGCTTAATATAACTAATTATATAAGCCTATTAACTATAACTTATCAAGTACATCACAAATATATTTGAAATGAAATGTTACATTTCAAACTATTAATTTTTTGGTTTTGTTCTAATAATATATCAGAACAAGTTATTTCACTCATTATTGGCCACAGGTACCTATCAAATGGTGCTACACTTCTGCAAGAGGGTGCCAGAACAACAACAATTACCCATAATACACTGCAACATCAACAGCCAATGAGATGCCAGTCTGTATTGGTTTTATTAATCTGTTAATTTTACACAACACTGTTATGTTGGCTGAACAAATAATTTTTAAGAAAAGCTGACAAGACACACCTTTTTGTGGAATAAACTCAATTAAATTAAGTTCACGTTGTTAAATAATTTTTTTTAAGTTATCACAATATGAAAAGATTAAGTAAAACTGGCAAAGGCGAAAGTTATTTTTTTTGAGTGTATGTGGCGAAAGTGCGGCGTATTTGAAAAAATGTGGCCCCTGCATAAATATGCGGACTTTGGCTGATTATGCATTGAATCATGTGATCGCGTAATCACGTTTTTCTGGAGGGACTAACTAATGGGCACTCTTGTTGTCTATGTTGTAAATTATGAGTTAAACAAACATAAACATTGCGATTTGTCTAATGTGTGGTCGTATTGTGTAAATCACTGTTTGATAAACATGAACGTTTTTGAATTTTAATTTATTTGCGATGCCTTATCTTTTCTCAGAAGCACATTTGGTAAATGAATCCCTCATGAAGAATTCATTCATCTTTTTAATTTCCTTATGTCAGGTATGATGATTTTATTCATCAAGTTTTAACATTTACCTCACAACCTTTTGTCCTGAGGCATAAAAGTACTGTAAATCTCTTAATGAGAGTAAGATCTTTTACATTCACATGCTCTCTCTAAAGCATCAATCACAACAACTGCACTAAAATACAAAATCAAAACACTTTTATATTGTGTTAATTATTTTACCATGGAGTGAGGTCTTTTTGGCTCCTAAACAAATCACTAAAATCACTGTAACACAGCCTTAAGTAGTTGCCTTTGTTAAACAGCGCTAGCAGAATTATATAACCAAAGACGAAAAAAATAAAGTTATTAAATAGTTTAAATGTAAATTATTAAAAGAGTATATTATAACTGCAATCAACAATTCTTTTGGCAGAAGTTCATTAATCTAACTGTATTATGTCAACCGTTGCCAAGCAATTTATAAACTTGGCACATGAATGTAGAATGTGGTCACAGATATGTGTGTTTATCCGCATTTTTGTTTTCAATTCAGTACAATTCATTTCTATGGGGCTTTTTCACAATACTGTTCCGAAAAAGCTTTACAAAAATAGTGCCTTACAAGTTCCCCAGTGAGCCAAAGCCAGAGGCAATACTGGCAAAGAAAAACTCCATAAGATTGTGAGGAAGAAGATGAGGAAGAAACTTTAGGAGGAATCAAGAGTCGGCTTGAGAAGTCATCAGTCCCAAAGCATATATGCACACAAACATGCTGTTATGTTTACATATTGTACATAAATGTTGAACTGAACACATATTTTATTAATTCACCTACATAGTGTACAGCAGCTTTGATGCTGATAATCAGCTTTATATTTGCACAATGTTTTTAGCATTTTTTATGTTCAAATGTTTTGTAAATATATACAAATTAATCAATTATGTTAAATTAGCTGGGAATTGTGTTATATTATAACACAATTGTTAAATAATTGGTATTTTGGATTTTTCATGACGTGTTTTGTGTTTTATAACCTTTACTAATATAAGTGTAAATTAAGAGGCTTTTTAATAGCAGGTTTCATTGTGACAACTTACCCCTTGAAGTGTGACAACATGCCCTGCTGTGGTGTATAGCAACATTTGTCTGATTATAAGATATGTTTAATAAGTAATAAAACTGCATTAAGAATATATTTTCAAATCATTCATTAAATGCTATAATGCAATTTCTCTTTCTTTAAAGCTGCTGTAGAATCTAAAACGGTATTTATCTAGGCATCAATGAATCATAACAGTTCTGTGTACATGGTAATGACGTATCATGAGCCTCAAACACAATTGTTTCCTCTTTCTTATGTAAACTAAGACCACTGAAAACAGGCCAATGTCAACATAACACTGATTGATGTTACAGTCGTGATGTACTCCCAACATTAAATTACACATTTAATTAATTGAAATGTTGTAACGAGTTAGCGCTATATACTAGTTAATGTTATATGTTAATGTTTAGGCTGTCAAGTTCTACTATTGACGTTAGTAATGTTTTGCAGGTCCATACTGAAAAAAAAACACAAATTTACCACTCAGAATATCCATTAACAATCTCCAATCAATTGACTATCCCTCAAATTCTGTATCTGATACGGACTCGAACATAGGTCTGTTAACACACACAGAGCTACTGAAATGAGACGCTTTGTGAAACAGTGAAACAATCAGAGAATAACTCGACATTATTATTCATGACTCTTTCAAATAAGGTAATAATAGACCATTTCATCCTAAAGGCAAACCCTAGGGTTGTAAATGGACATGTAAAACCTATGTAGATATCAGAGAACAATTCAACCAGTGATGGGCTGTCATGGGCCATCAAAGCCTTCTCTGCTGTTTAAAACACTATCTGAATCACTTATTTACAGTTTTATATATTTTTCCACGAATGTGTATTTAATGAATCCCATAATGGTCTAATCCGGCCATTCCCAAACTGTGGTCCGCGGACCACTAGTGGTCCGTGAGGGTACTGCAGGTGGTCCGTGAAAAGTCAAAATAAGAATATTTATATTTTAATATACAAACTCGTTCATATTTTGGGCGAACGTGTACTGCTGCCTAATAAACGTTACTGTGAACTCATTCATTCTGGTGCCTGTGAACGGCACGCTCTCTCAGTTTAAAGGCGCTCTAAGCGAATAATGTGCGACGTCACTTCCTGTTGATGTTTGAACTGTTTTCAAACAGACAGAGCGTAGCTAACTACTCCCCCTCCCCCTCCCTTCCGTGCTTTCATGAACGCGCCCAACCCCCACCCCCAAATCCTTCTTGTCGTTTATTGGCTGGAATACTTTGTTTGGTTTTGTGCTGCTAGGTTTGGCCATTTGTTGATATTGCCGTTTGTGAAGTCTGGGCTGTCTACAGAGATCGCGTTTTTTTACAGTTTGATCAGCGGACAGGCAGCAAGCAGATAGTGAGGAGATGTTTCCGGTATGTAACAAAAAATGTTTTATGGTCTAAAACGCTTCAATTCGCTTAGAGCACCTTTAACGTCGTTCAATAGGGTGCCAGATTTGTATATTCTTCCAGGCGAAAACCCGACTAATACACACTGTAAACAGGCCTTAATGTGTAGCGGAAAAAACAACCAATCTGGCAACACCGCCACCACTCGGTGTTCACCAGTCACGCTGCATGCGTCATCACAACAACACAGACGCTCCTGAAATTCCTGCCGCGCAACTCAAATAGTTTAACATTAAATAACATCATATTTGTCCTAAATCGTTAACGATTAACATAGGCTGCTAACGCATATTCCGGATCTTGAAATAGACTTTGACTAAGCTCACGCTATTTAACGTGCACGTGTGGAGTGCAATACCTGGGAGTTGTCAAACACGCAATGCCTCGCAGCGCTTCTCCCCGGGGTGCGACCCCCACCCGACTAGCCTTTCAAGGTATGTGTAAGCAAATACAAAAATTAAAAGACAGTCAACGCTAATGTAAACGCTGGTTGAATAAGGATTTAAAGTTGGACATGAAGATGAAATCTGACGCATTTAGCTACAGTGTTAAAACTGATCAAATAATTGCTGTCTGTGGTGGTTCTATATGGGCTATAATGGCAATCATTTAAAAAAATAATATGGGAAAAAATAACTATAAATTAGTTCATTTTTGGAACTGTGACCTAGTTTAACATTTTCAAATATGAACTATGAACTGAACTAGTTCATTTTAAAATTTGTGATCTGTGAACTAAACTAGTTCATGTAGAAAGTGAACTTTCCCAACACTAAGAATATGTATATAAATAATTATGATAAGGTTAAGAAACCTGTTGTACTGATGTGATGACCAGTTATAGTTTTAGTGCTAGTAAGACTATTTAGATGTGCAGATTAATTCAGGACTTTGTGTAGACATATTTTATAATGAGTATTATGAGGTGGTCCGCGAAAATTCTTGATTACAAATAGTGGTCCACACACACAAAAAGTTTGAAAACCCCTGGTCTAATCTTTATTTCATAGCTTTTTTCTTGGTTGTGCTGCTTCCAGTAGTGAACATTTATGATTTATTCAATCATATTTCAGCCAGCAGCTCACATCATGTGTTGCCAGGGTCAAAGAAATCTGCCTAGGCCTTCAGAACGAGCAGTGCGGGCGCCTTTAGTTTAAGATAAATGGCAATAAAACCATTGCATTAACCAATGATTAGATTTCGAAGTGGTGTCACCATCTAGCAGACTTACTGAAGCTGCAGGAAAGCCACTTGTTGGGTTTGGATTAGGAGGGCAGAACCCATTGGCAATTGCTGCTGGGACACAGACCGGGTCTGATCAACTCCTCTCGAGTCGCCTGGGCGAGGGTGTATGATGTTGAAAGACCCGAAACACCCAATGACCCCAGGAAACATCACTGAGGATGTGTCCCAGTGCATCTGCATGTTGTATCCTTCATATAATGACATCAGCATTTAGGTGTCATTTGATTGGATTGACCCCCAGCAGTTTTTAAACATACCGGAAAAATTGCCTGCGATAGGCAGAGTGATCAAACTTCTCTTAAGGAAAGAAAGAAGGATGGATTTTGTTTACAAATAATCCACAGGCTAATTTTGTGAGTTTAATGTATTTTATTTAGTAAGCAAATAATATGGATTAATTCAGATAGGACACCACGGAAGGCCTGGGTGTGAAATGCACGGACCGCCAGTGAATTTAACATATTTTAATGCATTCTTTGGCACATTTAATGCATTACTGCTTAACATCCAGCGAGGAGTATACATAGTAAATAGAATTTGGAAAGGGAAAATCTTTTTCAGGGTTGATGTGCTCATTAAGACCTTTGAAGTTCACAGCTCATATGTCCAGAAAAAATCTGGCTGCTCTTTATTATGATTTGAAAATGCTTGGTGAAATATGGGTCTCTTTATCTTTTCTAAGTTCTGCATGTTAAAAGAGTCGTGTAGATTTTCTAAGTAGATCCTGTGGGCATTTATTTAAGCGTGATATCAGTACATCACTTCTGTTTAAGCGGATGTTGATCAGCATCTGAGAAAAGGTTTTTGAATCCCAGCACGACTCAGAGCTGTCTTGCTCTGTGCACCTGATTCTCTCTTTAACCCAGATTTATGAAGGTAATTGCTGTATTATAAATGAGTGATGCAAACGGTTCACTGAACTAGTCATAAACAAGAAAAATGAATGTGATTTTGGGCAAGTCCCTTGCATCCGCACATCAGTGTGTAAGTTATCAATCTTAACACTTAATGGTACCACAAGGTTAAAGACTTTTACATCTATTTGTTTTCATTATGTAAGTATGAATCAAAGGCTAATAGTCCACCTATTTCCCATTATATTATACGTCCATTAACATCATAATTGTTTACAAAGCAATCGTTGACCTATTGAAAAGCTAATTGTTTGTTGTCCTTTCATAATTTTTTTGCTTAAGGTATTGATTTAGTTTCAATAATAAGGTATCTGCAGGCCAGTGCTGTACTGAATCGTTTGGTATATAGTCAGCGCAACAGCGTATGTATGTATGTAGTCTAATAAAACACCCCAATGCAGTCATGTCTCACACCAGATGAATGAGAAAGGATAGTCATCTTTTACAAAAAAAAAAAGGAAGGATCGTCTTTATAGCAGAAATGCTTTACCTGGGCTGTAGTTTTACATTAGGACATTCAACTTATTGACGTCCTAAGCATATACACAGATGTCTGTGGTCTGCACTATTCAGCTCTTAAGCGATTCAGTGTATGAATATCAATGTGCTCTTTATTTGGGTCTCTCTGAGCCTCTACCTGCTTTTACCTTCATGCAAGGGCGTCAAAACCATTATACTGTATGTGGGTGGGAAAAGACCTGGAAAATTGGACCACTTCCTTTTTTCTAATGTAGTGCATATATCTGTTCACGTGTCAGAACGCTGTCAGTCAAATCCATTCCAATAGAAGAATTCCCAAATAAATTAAACTCTGTTTCATGTTTCAGCTACCGCATTGACTTCCACACTGCTGCTTCCTCAAATCCTTTGCAACTTGCTCTTTTTTGAGTCCATATAATTTAAACTCCATTTTGTGTTTTCATGTTTGCTGCATTCCCTTGATACAACAAGGTTAACTAATCTTTTAGGCTATAAAATGTATTTTTATTTATTTTATTTTATTTAATAAACTCATTCCCCATCAGCCTTTTTTGTTAAAGTTGCCCACCAGCATTTTTTTGTGATTTTCACAAAAGTTTCACAAAATGCTGTAAGGTTTTGTTCTGTGTTTACTTGTGTTCTGTGTATTTTTGTATTTTGGACTTTAATTTTGATACCCTGCTCTGTTCGGACTTTTATTTTGATACATCATGCCATGTCACAGTTCACACTTCCTGTCTTTTTTGTATTTAAGTCACTTCCTGTTCACCTGTTCCTGGCTGATTATTACATCGCCAATACCTAGTCTGTTTATCTGCCTGTTTCTGTTATCTGTTTATCTGTTACCTGGATCTGCCTGTGTTTTTGACTTCTGCCTGTATTTTGGATTTTATGCCTGTTTGCCGCCTGCCCTGATATATTTTGCCTGTCTCTGGATTACGATTGTGGATTTACCTTTGGATTTGTTTGCTGGCCCTTATTGGGATTTTACACAATAAACACCTTTTGCACATGGATTCCCCTTTTCATCGCTTTCTTTAAAGCAACCCTTACAAATGCCTTCCAGGAAAATGTTTGTCTATAAATATATAAACATACAAATATATCAAATGAAAGAACAGACCCTCTACTTTCAAACAAACAAACAAAACTGGAAAAAAGTTTCATATCTTTATTTGTTCTCTTTTTATAAGCTCTTAAATATGGGTAGGTTTCTTCAAAAATACTAAATTTTGAGCAAGAAGCTGAAATAATTGAATTTTTGTAAAGGAATTTTTTTACAGATCAGATTCAGAATGATTATCAAAACATTCACAGAGTTTAAAATTAATTAAATTAGTTTTTGCTTCAGTTTTTTATAAATTGGGTAAGAGCGCCATCTATTTGATAATAGCGGAAATGTTTTCTCTTAATTGACGAGAAAACTTGTCAATGGTGGGGAAAGAGTTAATTGACAAGATAACTCGTCAATGGCAAGGAAGGAGATAATTGACAAGATAACTCATTAATGGGGGAAGTGTTATATGCCTAGTGTTAATTTTGTCACCTATTTTTAATTTAGTCTTAGTCTTGTGCGTATCTTTTTTTGTTAGTCAAGTTTTAGTCGACTAAAAGTCTGATCATTTTAGTCTAGTTTTAGTCAAAAGACAACTCAAGGTATCTTAGTCAAGTTTTAGTTGACTAAAAGTCTCGTCATTTTAGTCTAATTTTAGTCAAAAGAAGACTTAATATATCCTAGTCAAGTTTTAGTTAAAACATTTTTGTCTTTTTAAAAAGAAATTATTTCTGAGATTATTTCTGATAACCATTTTAGTCAAATAGGGTTACACACATCTCAAATATTGGTTACACTTGTTGAATGATTTTTGTTGAATGCAAGTTTGTTAATGGCGGTGACGTATCTCTATTGCGTGTAAATTGCGTCACCATTCTTTCAGTGATGGGCGATAGGAAAGCACCCAGACAGCGATCAGTTACTAATAATAAGCTTTTGTCCTCACAATATACTGTACATTCAGAATACTTGAATAATATAAGGTACATCAACAATGTTGGTAAATAGCGAATGTGGATCAGAAAGACAAGACGTCTAAGTTACTGAAGACAACAGGTACACGAGAATACGAAACAAAAACATCAACACAAGGCTGCATAACTTTTTAGCTGTTTGTGAAATATTAATCATAATGTGTGTGAGCTCATTTTACACGTGAGACTCTTACTGACCTGATCGCGTATGGCTTTTCAATAGTAGAATCGTGCTGCGTGTGCATGCAATTGTTGAAAAACCATATGAAGATTATTTGATGCAAAATCCGATGGAAACAACGAAGAAATATCAATATTTCTCATATGTAATACATTTGTAGACTAACTGCTAATGGATGTTATATTGTTAACACTTAGCATGGAGATTTCAGCAGCGTGAGCTTGTCTGGAGTTATGACAGACGCGCAGTTTCATAATAAGAGCACGCAGTCTTTTTATTCATGAATTCACATTTAAATATGACCTCATTGCATAAAATGTAGTAGAGACGATTGAAGACGAAAATGAAGAGAGATTTTATCTTAGTTTTTATTTTATGCAAAACATTTTAGTCTCGTCTTTTTTCGTCAACAAAAATACATGTTAATTTAGTCTTAGTCAGCGTTTTTGAATATGTGTGTAGTCTCGTCATCGTTTCGTCTTAGTCATGGAAAAAAAGGTCGTTGACGAACATATTTTGTCTCGTCTCGTCTGACGAAATTAACACTATATATGCCCTACAATACAAGGAGATGGCATCTACTCCAGTAAATGTTTTGAACATTTCATTATTTTTTTCCAATGCCCATGCTCTCATGGATGTCAAATTATTGGTTGAAAAGTGAAAAATAAACGAACCTTGGTCCTATTTTACATTAGAGTGGTCTTGTTACAGTGTAATTACACAGTTAATACCTATGTACAACATGTATGTACTTTAAATTTATTTCGTTAGCACACTCTAAGAAAGGATATAAAGTTCCTTACACCTTTGTGTTATGCTTTTAACAAATTTTGTGCAATTTTATGCAATTTGTGCAATTTTAACACATTATCGGGCAGTTTTCTGAACAGGGTTAAGAGTAAATCAGGACTAGGCCTTAGTAATATTAGGATATTTAAGTAGTTTTTACAATCATAACTTACAGAAAACAATACTGGTGTGCATCTTGAGACAAAACAATGTCATTGATATATGTGTTAAGATATGTAAGTGCAAGATGTTTTTAAATTAAGGCAGCTCAAACATGCATTTTAGTCTGAGACTAGGATAAGCCCTGTCTGGGAAACCTTCCCATGATAAAAGTAACACAAAATCTGTTGTTCCATTAATAATACAGAAATGAGTGTATTCTGGGACAACACTGAATGTGTTGTTTTTAACACATCTGTTCTTAGAGTGCAGATGCTTTACTTAGAAATAGGAGAGCATTTCGCATTATGTCTAATGAGCCACAATAAGTGTATAAAAACATTTCTTCATAGCTATGTTTACACTAGAGTTAGACAACAGACAGGACGGCAGTCTCTGTAAAATGACATATTATACTATTACAGTGTGTAAATGTATTTTATCACTATATGTCTTATCTGTAAAAATGCTGGGTTGATTTTAACCCAGTGCTGGGTCAAAAAAGGACAAATTTTTTTGGCTTTTTGCCTTTCCTTTTTACTTGATAAATTAAGTGTCATGGTTTTTTCAAGTAATGTGATTGTCTGTTTGAAATCTTATTTATCTGGGAGAGAACAAAGGGTAGAGATTGATGGGATTCTATTTGAATAAAATAATAGTATTAATGGAGTTCCTCAGGGAAGTGTTTTAGGCCCCCTTTTATTTCTTTTGTACATAAATGACTCAGAAGCTGTTTGTGATTGCAATTTGTTTTTATACGCTAATGACTCTGTCTTATTAGCTTCAGACAAGGATGCAGGAATCATTCAAAGGATGTTATGTGAGGAACTTGGTAAGGTAAGAGACTGGCTTTCTGAAAATAAACTTTCATAAAATTTTTATAAAACTGAAGCTGTATTATTTAGGTCTAAAAAAAGTCTGAAAAAAGTACCTATTATGTCCATAGGAGTTGGGGTGTGTGAAACAACAAATAAAACTTGGATTAATTATAGCGACTCGAACTCGTAAGCATCGTTGCACTACTTGTTGGAGCTGTGACTATACTGGGTTGTTTTAACCCATTGTTGTGTCAAATATAGACATTTTTTGGGTTGATTTAATCCAAAGGCTGGGTTTGTCTGTTTTTGACTCAACGCTGGGTTAAAAATAACTCAGTGGCATGGTTTTTATAGTGACATGGTGACAAAAATAAAGCTTATTTTAAATAACTGAGTAACAATATAAATGTAAGTTAATATTACAGATAAAAATATTCAATGCAATATTTCAGACTTTCCCGGAATCCAGCTTTCAGTGATATATTCTCTCGAATTTTCCCTGTGCAGTTTTGTACATTTCAGACATCAATCTCAAATCACTGTCTGGTCCTCTGACTTTTCAGATACACACAATGAAGAAAAATGAACCCAGGCCTGTTCGGTTCTCTGAAAGCAATCCTTGCTATCATTGTGGAGTCAGGGCTGCTCTGAAAATCTGTCATGCCACATTATGGGAGGATGGCTGCCTCGGCTCAGTCTGCTTTTCATTGGCAGGGTGAATTCAATGAATATTTTATGGCTATGGATATTTAGTAACATGGCTCTAGTGAGCCAACTATAGCCCCATTGAAAACACCCGTGAACTGAGGCGGGTTCACAGCGGGGATGCTCACTGGCTAAGTGAAAATGTGGCTTGGATGGTTACATGATGTTTTGTGAACTACCATTAATGTTTTTTTTTATTCGTACCTCTAAGGCAGGACGCTTCATGAGTCTGAAAAAGGCAGATGTGTAAGGACATATTCAATGTGGATACATGACCATGTAGATCCATGTCTGGTGTGCTGTCTATCTCAGCTTTAAAATTTTGATGGACTGATCGGTTGGCTGGGACGACAGGGTGCTTTGTCTTCGCAAGGCTGAGCTGTAGGTGGTGTTCCTCATCTTGGTCGAAATGTCTGAAAAACAGGCAGTGATATGCTGAGCTCATGGACGCGTCAAGATGGAAAAGCAGGAAAAGTATTGCATGTGTTAGCAATGATGGGACAAGACATGTGTCTTTATGATTGGACCCAATGAAGGCTGTGTGTATGTCAAGAGGGGGAGTCGTATGAAGTCTAGTGTTCTGATTATATGCATTGTAGCTCAGGCTGACAAATGCCAAATAATCTGACTTTCTCAAAAATCTGCTATTTGTTAACTATTTGACACATTTTCACATACAAGCAATAGGAATAAAGAGAACTGAGGCTGTTAATAAAAATGATGATTCAGAGTGTTTTGTCCTCACGTCTATGAATTATCATGACAGGTGTTTGCAGAACTCGCACTAGAGCTCCAAAAGTGACAGAGCGCAGTCTGATGAAGCTATTTATATTATTGAAATAGAGGAAATATGTCTCTGTGAAATGAGCTGAAAGATATCTCATGGACATTTATATGTTTGTATTATTTCTGTGTGTCAAGCTTCCTTTTAATTATCTTGAAGTAAAATATTAATTTAATTCAAAACATTTATCTTATTCATGTTTGTTATGTGTTTCACATTTTCTTCTGGCATACGCAGAAGACACAAAACACTACTCTTCCACAACAAAGAACCTTTTTCGAAAGTTCCTTTAGATGTTAAAGGTTCTTCATGGAAACATTCAGACAAAAATGGTTCTTCTATGACAATAAACATGATTTTTTTATTTAAAAAAATGAGTGTATATGCAGTTCCATTACAAACTCTTTTTAACCATTCTAATGTATAAAAACAAATTTGGTGGGCGAAGTAGGCAAAGGTAAGAAGGTACAAGAAGGTAAAAAAGTTGGCACGGGGCGGTACCTTTTAAAAAATTACACTTTTGTACCTAAAAGGCGGATATTGGTACCTAAAGGTACACATCTGTTCCAAAATGGAACATATTAGAAACTTTTTAAACCCAGTGCCAACTTTTGTGAATAAATATGTGCAAATCATACAAAAATATATACTATAATGAAACCCCACCCCTAACCCCACCGTCACAGGGGCGATAGGGGCCAATCGTGCAAAAACGTGGTCATACTTATTAATACGAATTAGCCAACTCATAAAATATGTATGAAGAGATTGGGTTGTAAATAATTGTTGAATGTTTAATTTGATTCAGAAATGTTTCACGGGTGTTGATTATTTTTCTGTCAAACGCACACCTAATCTGTTAAATGTCTTAGGGCCTATTTACATGAGAAAGCTTGTGGGTAAAAACTTTAAAATATTCTATTGGATGTACCTTTCGTTTACACGGCGACTGCATTTTTGGGGATTAAAAATGCAAAAAAGTGAAACCACCCACCAGAGTGGAAATCTTAAAAACAATGCACATCTGCGGCTTAACTCCTCTTCACGTTGTGCCGCATTCCTATATGCAAGTTACACAATTGGAATAGGGCCCCCACACCACTAGGGGGCCCCTTTGATCTCAAAATAAATTCAGATATACCAAATCAAAATGATTATGTTTAATGAAAACAAGACGCTATAATTTAATAATTTGCAAACATACGGATGTATGCAGGTTTTTTAAATTACTTTTATTTGTAGTAAATGGTAAATTGTTATAATAAGCTTATGACTTGCGAATGAAATGCTCAGTTAACTTGAGCATTGATGATGTATGCCGTGTGCATATGCGTCCTCCGGAGACTGCAGCCTTCGCATTGAGAAATGGTCACCGTGCATGACGCAGGAGAGTGATGTGCTAACAATGTTGTGAAGCCATGGTGGGCATATGACAAGAGTTATCTGTCTGGAGCAGAAAAAAAAGGAAAAAAAATGTGAAGCAAGGGAACAAGAGGAAGGTATGTTTTTGTAATTTTAAAGTCTTGTCACTCTAAAAAATGTTGTTGTTTTTAACCCAGGGCTGGGTTACTATTGGACAGAACACATTTCTGGGTTAAAATGAACCAAATAATGATCTGTTTTTACCCAACTGCTGGGTTATTGTTAATCAACCATGTTGAAACAACCTAGCAGTTGTGGTAAAACAACCCATTATTTGGGTCATTTTAACCCAGAAATGTGTTCTGTCCAATAGTTACCCAGCCCTGCGTTAAAAACAACCCAACAATTTTTAGAGTGTAGTATTGCCAAACAAAACAGTGTAATATTTTCAAAATAATACTCCAATACAGATTTCACTCCAAATTGTTTTGTTTGCCCTTTATAAGCAATTTTCTGTAATTAAGTAATAATTTATGTCAGTAAATAAAGTACTTTAATGCACTTTAAAAAATATTAAACCCAGGGCTGGGTAACTATAGGACAGAACACATTTCTGGGTTAAAATGACCCAGCAGTAAAGTAACGTTTTAAATGGTTATTTTTTACTGTATTAACATTATGCATTTTATTTGATTCATTAAATTAATTTAAATTTAAATCAGGTTTATTTTTAGTGCTTCTCACAATACATTTTAAATCAAAACAGCTTTATAGCAAGTGCATGTTTCATGTTATAATCAGCAAGTATTAATTTATCAGTCAGAGGTGAGTGTCTAAGTAATGTCCATATGGGAATAATATATAGCTGTACGATAATACAATATGTGCTTAGTTGACAACTAACTATAAGCAGCAACATAGAATGGGTTTTATGAATGCGGCAACAGGGGGCCCCTCACAAAGGTTTGCTTAGGGCCCCCCAGCATCTAGGACCGGCACTGGCCGCATTACCACGTCGGTTGTGCATTAGTTTCGAATAATTCAACAACCCGTCATCAATTATTTATTCTTTGCTGCATGTGCAATGCTATAAGTAGGTAAACAACCTTGGAAACCTGCCACAGTTTCTAAAGTTTTGATGACTAACAAAATGTGTTCTCTAAAGTTGCTTTTCATAACAGTACAAGATTAAGCTTCATAATAAATGTGAATTACTGTGATTCCATTTTGAATGCTGTCATATACAGTAATTGGGCTTTCAGAGATATTGTTTTTTTTTTCTCAGAGACATAATGAGGCTATCATGTAGGTGATATTGTATCTTAATAAAACAGGATCACAATTAAATCAGTTGAAATTACAGTGCGAAGAGAAACGTGGCTGTACTGTTGTTTACTTTCTGAAAGCTTTCTATCAGAGATACAGTGCATCACCACATAGTTTTATTAATGTCCATCAGTGTTTCTTCAAGACAATGGTGAAGACTCTTCTGTGGAGCTAAATGCAAATCATCCATAAACATTTGACTTAATGTATTAAAATTCATTAAACTTGAATTAATAAATTTGTACTATTCTGAAACGTTTTATTGCAAGACTTTAATGCTTTGACTGTTTCCCTATGATCATTCACTGTGTGTGATTTCATCTATTAAATAAATCCATGTAAATTAACATTTTTGTTAAGAAAAGATGGTGGTGGGCTTTTGCACGATACTGTAAATGTACATGCACAATCTTTACAAATTTCCATTGGTCTGGGGTCTTAATTCTAAGTCCTTGGGTGATAGCAGAGCCAAGATGTTTGTTCCTCACACCATAATCGGATAAAGCAGAGAGGATCGGTCTTATGTCTGCGACTCAGTCAGTAAGCAGACGTAAGAGTCGAGATTGATGGCGGTTGTGGATCTTAGCGAGGGATAATGGCAGGCTATCTCAGTACCTGTCTGCTCGCTGCACGGAAAGATTCGTCCCCCGGGACTGCTGATAAAAATCCCATCATCGGTGCCTGGGTGAGATGTGATAGAAACAAAATAATTCCTGCATTTCTTTGTGGGTGTTTATGTCTGGAAATCCACGCCTCACTCTTCAGAGAGATGATCTTTGTCATGTTAAAGAGTATGAGTTGACCAGTGCAGGGAAATCCAGTTGAGATTGTACACTACTCACTAGTCCATTAGGAAGAGCAGCGTGGCTTAATTGATAATGATGATAATGGCGCCTATATCATTTCGGTTGCATTCTTTTCAGCATAATTAATGTGTGTAATTAAGATTTTCATTACAACAGAACAGATGTTGCTAGCCATACGCTGATAATGGACTTTGATCAGGCTAAGATAAATTTGCAGGACTGATTAAACTGAAGCTCACTGGTGTAGTTTAAACTTAGAATTGGCTGTTGTCCCCGTGCGGGTAGCGGCGCGTGTCTCTTTACGGGCGATGCGATTTAGCGACTGTTTATGTTCCCTGGTCTATTTCGATTCAAGTCAAGTCAAGTGGCTTGTTGACAGACACAAAACATAGCATCTCTCGAGCAACGGTGCGGAAACATTTAACACATAACTGGTCTTTACAACGCCAACACTTAACACGCATGACCAGCAGGCAACTTTACAGAGAGCAAAACATTTAAAAACAGACCATTTATAATTAAGGGCTACATACAATTATATTGACCTAGACATGTGACTCTGCGACACAGCATTTTCGATACTGTAGTAAAAGAGTTAATACGAGCATATACAAATTACAGTTGATACGAAAGACAAAAAAATTGTAAAATGGTCCCTGGTTGTCACTGGTATGGTTCTCTTAAAGTACACATTTGCAGCTGAATAGTTCAAATTAGTACCTTAAAGTTACACACAAAATTAGGAGGTCAGATGTAAAAGCCCTCTTAAGTACGTCTGATTTTTTTTGTAAATGAACATCATGTTAAGATTCAGTAATTTCACTTTAATGACAATGAAAAGGCCATTAGTCAATAATTGAATGGTAATTATACAACATTATTTTTAAATAATTCAAAGAACCAGAGTCAAATATTCCACTTATTTCACGGTTACCATAGACATTTCACAAGACTTCTTTAATATGTAAAAAAAAAATCTTTGGTGTCCCCAACGTATGTATGTGAAGTTTAAGCATAAAATACCACATAGATAATTTATTATAGCATGTTAAAATTGCCACTTTGGCAATTTAATTGGGAGCAGATTAAGGTGTGGTAATATCCCCTTCTGACATCAGAAGGGGAGCAAAATTTCAATGACCTATTTTTTCACATGCTTGCAGAGAATGGTTTACCAGAACTAAGTTACCTGGTTGATCTTTTTCACATTTTCTAGGTTGATAGAAGCACTACTGGGGACCCAATTATAGCAGTTAAACATGGAAAAGTCAGATTTTTAATGATATGTCCCCTTTAAGACACTTGACAGGTCAGATGTGTGTTTATAAAATCATTTTTTTTTTTTATTAATCAGAATAAAGCATTAAACAGCCTATGGTTTAATGTGAAATAAGCCCCTGCAGTGTTTAAGCCCAATCATTATAAATTCCTTACTTAAAATAGTTTTTTTCTTCAGTAAAGGTATGTTTTCAGCCCAGTCAGTTCAGTTCAAGTAATGACTGCAAAATGAGGGATGACAGTGACCTTTACTAATCAGATGTTGAGACAGTTTTAATGGCTTTATACTGTTAAATGAGATAACATTAATGACATTTTCCTCCTGCAAATTTGGCATATAGGATATGTGTTTTATATAAATGGTAAAAACTATTTTAAGAGGAGACCACCGCTCAAAAAATGACTTTTAAAGGTTGTTTGTTTTGCTTAAGCAGTATAGTTTAATGCTACACTTTTTTTTTCAAACCCAATTGCAATGCATAATACTGCATATATAGGTAATTCCTTGACATAACTTAATATTTGCTATTTGAAAATACTCAACTCAGTTAAGAAGCTTAACTCCTTGCTCAGTTGACTTAATTAAGACGAGTTACTTAATTTACTTTATTCATTTGTGTTGGGACAACATCAATCATTTTTGTTAACTAAATGACACTATGCAGATGAATGAGTTCCCAGCATGCTTTACTCTCATGACACATGTTCAAGAATGTTAAATTAAGTACTAAACTGTGTGTTTAAGCAAGATGAAAGTAATGGGAAAATGTTATTGGTTGTTATTTTGTACTATTGAATAAGTTTTTGGGGCAGGTTACCATAGTTGAAGACGTGAAGTGCGAGTGTTTCACTTAGGTGCAGGATGAGCATGTTCATACCATTTTGGCATGTGTGCAGCTTTAAACCCAAGCATTGAATACCATATTAACTATTGGGTACATTCACTAGTACGTCCATAGTAACTGCATGGAAACAGGACTGTAAAATAAAGTGTTGCATTTTACTCAGTTATTACACAGGAGCTACCACTTAAGATATAGTATATACGTACACTATATGTGCCTGTTGCTGAAGCCATTCACCTTAGATTAGGTAAGAGTTAAATCATGATTATATTAGGCGTATTAAGATTGTTAGTCGATGTAATACCAAAAGTCGCATGTGTATAATCCTGTGTAAAAAAATTGCATGAGTTAAAACGAAAAGAAGCAGGGAACCAGTCACAATAAGGTATAGTGTGGACCCCCCCCCCAAGGGATTAAAATGCCACCCCAGTTATGCCATCCTGGCGCCGGGCCTTCAAGAAACCAAAATTATGGTTAAAATGATTACACTGTCAAAACAAAAAATGTACCTACCTGTCACTGGGATGGTACACTTTCCAAAAAGTACACATTTGTACCCAAAGAGTTAATATTAGTAATTCTGGTGTACATATTGGTACATAATGTACACATATCTTTACATAAAATGTAAATATTATGACATTTATAAAGGGTACAGTCCCAGTGAGAGAACTACTTTTTTTTACCTTTTTTTCTGTGACAGTGTAGATGAGATGAAAATATGATTCAGAATTTACTTTCTTTCAACCTGTGAGGAAATCCACTCATCACACCTATTTCCCATAATCCTCACTGACCATCACCAGCTCACTCTGATTAATCACCATACCTGTTAGTCATCAACTTGATCAGTAACCCTACAAAAGCAGCTCTCTTCCCGCACTTCATAGTCTGGTGGAGTTAATAACTACCTGTTGATACTTAACTGTTATCTTACTTGACTCCCCATGCTCCCGACCCGTCTTCATCATCCATCTTCATCGGCTGCTTCGTTGTCAAGACTGCAACTAATCCTCTCCTTTAAAGATAGAGACTGTTGCTGTCAAGCTGAGTTCCAGAAAACAATCTATCTCTCATCTACTCACAATAAAAAGCGACAATGGTTTAAAAATAGTAAAAAGCTGTTGAGTAACCAAAATGTGACAGGGACACGTAAACAGAAATGCGTGATACGGTCAGGTATAAACAGGGAAAAACGTGACGGTGTAATTTATGTGGCTATAGTCTATAGTACATAATTTCATAATACGGTGTTGACTATGGAAGTGAATGGGGCTTACGAATGGGGCATTCCTAAAAATATCTTCCTTCGTGTTCATCAGATCCAAGAAATTTATACAACATGAGAATGAGTAAATGATGACAACATTTAAATTTTTGGGTGAACTATCCCTTTAACGGTAGTCTCTCAAGACTATTTTTTGATGGTCTTGTCTTGGTCTTGACACCTTCTGGTCTTTGTCTTATCTTAGTCTTGGTTTAGGTGGTCTTTAGGTTTTCATTTTCAGTTATTTAAAGATAATTTTAATACTGCGGATTTTCCAGAAGATCCAATTTTTAACTGTGATTGCAATGAGAAATGCTTTAAGATTAGTTTAGCATACCCTAGTCCTATCTGACCGGAAGAAAAAGTTTTACTCTGTTTTTACAAGACAAGAACACCACAAATGGCCTTTCCATCCTGCTGTTAATGAACCATAGAGTAAGAATCTATAATGGCGTTTCATTATATCCTGAACTCATTAAGCAGTCGAGTTGGATGGCGTTCCTCCTGTGTTGTCTCAACATGGTGCTCCAGACAGCGACATATATCACTCAGAGAGGAAAACATCCTTTTTTTCAGCGCCTGTGAAAAGAAACATTTCCGCAACCCTCCTTTCCCCTTCATTTTTCTACACCGGCTTTGTATCTATGAACACGCTGACATTTCAGGGGCGGCATAACACAGTTTGAGAAACGCCTTTAGTGATAGTCTTGACTAACGTGCTGTCACGAATCGGGATAAGTGTCATGCGCACATAAAGTCTTCACAAAATTAATAGGATGGTCTAAAGCCTCTACGCTTTTTGGCGGATTGCAGATATATTTCATTTCCGTCTAATGTGGATAAATGAGACGCATATCTCACGTTGACTTCTAATTGTATCGGAATGAAGCGTTAGGCCGCACACTTGTGGGCTGACTGATATGTTGGCCATTTGTCACTGCGTCATTATTTTAGGCACATACGCTTCTCTACTGGCATTGTTCATTACAAAAGAGATGTCAAGACTATACGCTGGTTAAGAAAGAATGTAAGATCCATCAAGTCGCAGTTACTCATCATGAGTTTTACAGAAACATAATTACTGAAATTGTCATTTTTTACATTTACAACACAAAAGAAGTGCCAAGATTCTCGAAGGGTAACGTTCGTCTTCTATAGACTGGAAGCGATGATTTACATATACAATACAACAGATTGAAGTTAATACCTCTGCCATAGATTTTGCTTTAAATCCCATGACCGATTGGGTTTTTTGTCATGTCACACAAACTAATGGCATTTAGTGTCAGTAATGTCAAATCTGGTGTGATTTGTCCTAAGGCACAGTTTGTTAATTGAATGTGAATGAGATTCATGACTTTCAGTGTAGGGCGTTGAAAGACATAGGAGGCAGTAAATGATTGATGACTACATGGGTGAACTATTCCTAGTGGGGAAGTAAAGTAAAACAGTCGGACATATGCTCACATGATTGTTGACATTGTGATGGAGAACATTCGTCGACTATATACCCTTGTGTCTTTCATTTTTCCCAAAGATACGCATTGCATCCTCCCAAACATGGTTGGAAGTACCTTAAATTTCAAACAAGTACAGCGCCCTGCTGTGAGGTTTCTGGATGTCTGGTGGTCTCCTTTGTCAAAGAGTGACATTAGAGGAGACATTATTAGCCTCCCACTGGTCTCATTTACAAACCGATTGGCTTTTCTAATGCCTTCTTCCGAAAGAGGAAGTTCATGCTGTCTTCACTCCAGTCTTTTTCAAGTCTGGACTCTGCCTAGGTCAAAGATCATCAATATGTGGGCATATGGATGAGCAGCTGGAAGGGACGACTAATGTAAAAACAAAACTATACTCCAAAACCTACACTCTTAAAAATAAAGGTGGTTCACGGTTCCATAGAAGAAACATTTTTTGCTGAAAGGTTCTATAAAGAACCTTTAACATCAAAATAATCTTTTTGTTTGACAAAATGTTCTTTGTGGTGAAAAAATGTCCATAAAAATGTCCATAAAATGTCCACAATCTATCCTCCAACCCAATCGACTGTTTGTCGTTGTTTGTCCATCTCCCAAATACGACCCAGAGATGCGTTTACTAAATTAGAGCCTCTACTGGCAGCAGGTGAAACTTAATATACTGATGTAATTATATTTTGCAGTTTAATTTTGCAATGATGATGTGTTGGGATATGATTTTTTTATTTTAAACTGGCAGGATTAATTGTATTCATATTAGGTCATTAGAATGGCCTGCACCGAAAGGTGCGAAGCCCTATTGTTTTTGCTCTAATTATTATTTTTATTATTATTTTTATTTTATTATTTTTTTAACACTTTTGGGCATTTTGGGTGCCTTAACATGCTCGAAAACTCTTGAAATTTGCCACAGACGCCAGAGGCGTCCGTCATTGGGAATTGGCCAAGGCTGGAACATGGGCGTGACAACAGTAGTGTGTAGGTTGGGCAAACATGTACACACTTGTACGAAAGTTGGTACGTATATAGATCTCATCGACCCGAACAACTTTCGTACGCTCACCTATTAGCTCCGCCCAACAGGAAGTCGGCCTTTTTGGATTGTTTAAAAAATGCATAAATACTCCTCCTAGGGGATTCATGTGATTGACACCAAACGTGGTGATTTGGCACACACATCAGAGTTGTTGACTGTTAAGTGTGGACAAACAGGTCAGACATAGGTGTGCCTCTTGAGTCACTCACTAGCGCCCCCGTTTGTCTAAAATGTGGGGTTTGTTTTACCTACAGTACCCAAATGGGTCAGTAACAACATTAAATAGCCCACTGATATTTACCCACTTGATGCACTTGCCCACTGTGCATCTTTTTCTCGGAGGCACTGTATAGCGATAAAAAATGTGCGTGGGCCCGCCATCGCTGCTTGCAGCTATATTTATTCATTGTGTTTAAAAACACAGCATACAAAACAGTCGCAATTTCCTTTAAAACAAACAAATATTGCAAGTGTAACATTTTTACCGTTTCACATTTTAATTTTGTTAAACAGAGGCAATGCACATTAATAAACATGACTGTTAATGTGCCAGAATTATCCCCAATGGCCATTTTTCATCTGTAGACCCTTGACAGAATGTTAAAAAGTCACCCTAAAACAAAGAAAGAGCATAATTACACATATACATGCTATAATTAAAAAAGAAACATAAATGCATAGAAGGTAGCCCTACTAAAATACAAAATATAAGTACATTTTCTAGACAAAGTAAAAATATAAGAGAAGGAAAAGACAGAGAGCGAGAAAAAAACGGAGGGAGAGAGAAAGAGAGAAGAAAAGAGAGACAAGAACCAAGAAAGCCAAAAACAATTTATACAAGGAAGTCACATTTTCCAAGAATACAATACTAATGTTGACAACTATGAGTTGTCAGTAACCATTTCTTAAGATGAAACTGAAACGAACCATAAGTATGTAATCATCTAATTGATCATGGGATGCAATCACATTCACTTGCAGCTGTGACTGAAAATACAGACTTACTGAATGAAATATTTTTTTGAGAGGAATTATACAGTCACCTCTTTTCCCAACCATTGTAGATTGGTGAGCAGGTCGAACAATTGATTTTTTCCAGGAAAAGATGCAAAACGATCACTATCTGCTGTAAATCTCGGATCTGGTGTGCACACTTGTAGTGATGGTGATGCGTCATCTTTGGTTGTGAAATAGCTTTGACTCTTGTGTGTCTCGAGTCGTGACTGACATCATCATTACCGTACATCAGCTTAAATGACTGTGTGCATTGGGTTCACTGAGTTCTTCATACACAGAATGTACAGCTTCAATTCACAAGGCTTATAATGCGAGTTGTTTCAGTGAATTGTTTTTAAATAGTTGAAAATGGGTTTCACTGTAAAAAAAAGGATTTGTTGGTTCAATTAAAATATGTAAATTACTTAAAAATATAAGTTAACATAAAACAATGTTGTAACAGTTGTTGTACTAACTAACATTTTTAAAGTGCACCTATTTCATTGCTAAAAAGCATTATTTTGTGTATTTGGTATAATACAATGTGTTCACATGGTTTATGGTTAAAAAAACACACATTATTTTCCACATACCGTACATTTTTGTAGCTCCGGATTTCAATCTCTTCCTGAAACGCACAGAATTAAAAAGCGCTGTGTTCCTGATTGGCCAGCTAATCTGAACGTTATTGGTCTGAATACCTCTGACGTCAGATGGAAATTTGACGTTCCTTACCATGTTTGAAAGATTCGCTCACAATGCAATGCTATTATGATAATGTCGGTCTTGTCCACATCACCAATCCCTGGAAGTAAACAGTTGCCTACAATCCGTGTGTTTGTTGTAGTCCAAGAAAAGAGATTTACGTTGGAGACGATAACTCGCGTCACCATTTACTTTGGGGTTTATACCTTTTGCATATCGATAGCATAAACTAATACACACTTGCACACCAAAGGAAATGTAAAAATGTGAATCGGACAATAGGTGCTCTTTAATTTGAATCAATTCAAAATTATAAGGCAACCAGGTAACTTACTTTAAGTTTTTAGTGTTCTACTTTTAAAAATGCAGAAAATGTAATACGTCTAATCTGACGCATAAAGTAAATGACCTTAAAACATAACCAAAGGTTGTAATAAGCTGCTGGGTGCTAGTTAGTCTTTTATGCATCTTTTTTTTGTCAAATCAACACAGATTTTTATGTTACTGTAACCTAAATAATTAAGTTAAACAATTTCAACTTGTTTTAATAAGCTATGTGAACCTAAAAAAGTTGTTTGAATTGAATTGCACAATGCTGCATATTTTTTACCAGAGGTGGAAGTAACGAATTACAACTACTCACGTTACTGTAATTAAGTAGTTTTTTCGTGTACTTGTACTTTTATGAGTACATTTTTAAGTCTGTAATTTCCCTCGTACTTAAGTACAAATTAAGGTAAGTAATGTACTTCGCTACTTTGAAAATCACATTCGTACTTGTAGAATTTGAATCAAATTAATATTCAAATCTTTGACAGCATTTGGATATCCAATAGAAATAATTGATCGTGGGCGGGCCAATAAAAACCCTTGTATTTGAACCGGAAAAAAGCCAGGTCTCTGGAGAGCTATTCAATCGATCCTCGTGCGTCCTTCACTGTGACGTTGTATTTAGGGTTTTAATGTCAAAGAACTTTGGCGTTATGGACGCTGAATTAATTAAAAATTCAGAAGAAATACCGGATGATGAGTGCCCATGGCCGCACCTGGGAGTTGTTCAAACAGAGGAAGGAAAGGAGACGGCGTGTAAATGTAATGCAAACTTTGTTTGCCATCTGCAGTGATTTCGGCTTACAATACTTCAGCCTCTAATCTCAAAAAGCACAGTATGGTAAGAAGACTTATAACCATATTTATTTGATAGTTTTCGTTTTTAATGTTGGGTAGACCTCACGATAATTTGCCTGAAAACATCACTTGAAACATGTAGGTATGTGACAAAATGACGTAATACGCACGAGCGCTTTGTTCCCATGGCTGTGTTCCCAGCAGTTATTCAGCGCCAGACGCGTTGTTGACTTAGGAAATCTGTCATTTCTTTGCTTTGTGAATACCTACGGAGCCCGCGAGGGGACATGGTGGTGGATAATATTTGGGATGAGAGGGAAATTTTTTTTTATAGCTTTTGCGTTCCCCCGAGAAGCTTTTTGCGTTCTCTCGCAAAACTTTTGCGTTCCCCCGAGAAACTTTGCGTTATCTCGCAAAACTTTTGCGTTCCCCTGAGAAACCTTTTGCGTTCCCCTGAGAAACTTTTTGCGTTCCCCCGAGAAACTTTTTGCGTTCGCTCGCAAAAAGAGCCTATGTTTCCGTGAGGACCCACAGCGCTTCACAGCGTCACCTGAGACAGTTCACAAGGTAATGGCATCATTGATGCCAGCTGTTTGTAGATATGATATATAACTAATGTTATTAAAGAATTATACCGTATTTCTTTGTATTTAAGTCCAAGATCAAAATAACACTCTAAAAACCGCTACATTGTGAATGCATTGAGCTGTCTGAACCATTGCTGACGGGAGATAAAGTGTTTATCTGAACTAAAAACATGACCTGTTTCACAATGGAGTGGTTTAAAGAGTGTTATTTTGAACTTGGACTTAAATACAAAGAAATACAATATCATTATTTAATAACATTATAACAGCGGACATCAATGATGCCATATGGTGTAGTGCTGGGAACACGCAGCTATACGGAGTACCCTTATTAGATGGCATGGGGTAGCCTATATCCACCTCTAAATGTGAAATATTAAATATTAATATAATTTCTATAATGATCCTAATGCTGAGGAGCCAAGCAGCATAAGTTAAGTGACAATACTAGACCATTTTGGAGTGATCTAAGGCTATGCAAGACTATAGCCACTTACATGCCACTGTTTATTTTGAACTTGGACTTAAATACAAAGAAATACCGTATAATTCTTTAATAACAGTCGTTATATATCATATTTAAACAGCTGGCATCAATGAACTGCCTCAGGTGACGCTGTAAGCGCCGTAGTTTCTTGCAAAAACGTAGGCTCTTTTTGCGAGCGAACGCAAAAAGTTTCTCGGGGGAACGCAAAAAGTTTCTCAGGGGGACGCAAAAGGTTTCTCGGGGGAACGCAAAACTTTTGCGAGAGAACGCAAAGTTTCTCGGGGGAACGCAAAAGTTTCTCGGGGGAACGCAAAAGTTTTGCGAGAGAACGCAAAAAGCTTCTCGGGGGAACGCAAAAGCTATAAAAAAAATGTTCCCTCTTATCCCAAATATTATCCACCACCATGTCCCCTCGCGGGCTCCGTAAATACCTCTAAAGCCCATATACTAGTGACATAAATTACTTCCTCACGTTGATTCTCACGTTCGAATTTCCAAGATTGCTGTCGTAAGAAGAAAGTTATAAGCGAAGCAAAATATCTCTCGTGTTTGGCATTGAAATCTCTATGAAGGCGAGTATTTTTTTTGTTTCAAACCAAATACTTTTGATAGAATATACATTTAACTTGAATTAGGTGAAGTTTGGGATTGATTGTAACATTCGCATGTGCTTTTTTAAGATCCGCAAGTGACGTTGTTGTCAAAAGCAGAATCGCCCATTCAATCATATTGGCTTCCAAAACTTCTCCGTTTTCATCAATCCGTGCAGTATTTTTCAAAGTAATCATACAGAACGAAGGATTAGACTCTCTAGATTACATTATTGGCATAATTTTGTCAAACATATAAATAAATACATGCATGCAACATGCATGCATTTATTGAATTATTATTAATGATAAATAACATAATCATCAATTAATAATATCTGACCATTTAAATTGCTCGCCAGCATTATTAGTCAATTAAGAAACATTAAAGAAACAATGAAATGTTTCTTTAATATATAAAAATACAGCTTTTATTTGAGAGGGCTTTGATTTCATATGGAAAGATATGCGTGGATTGATGCTCTCGGTTTCATTAATTAGTGGTTAATCAAAAATAATAACATTTATATATATATCTTTTAAAAAGATGTCGTCTTAATCTTGGGCTTTTAATTACATACAATGTGGTGTTTGAATTATGCAAATAGACCAAGAAATGAGAAAGTTATGATATTTTAAAGTGTTTGGTCAAGCGGAAGTTTTTCATAGTTTTATAGTTTTAATTGGGTACAAAAATGCCCCCTAATTTTCGAGTTAAAAAATTCCATAACTTTCTTAATAATTATCCAATTTTAATAATTTAAAAAACATGTTAAAGTTCTTTTTATTATCTATCATATGGTTATAATTATATATGTATTTATATTTTTTGTCACATACCTAAAACATGAGCTTCAGTTACCGAGCACGACCGTAAAAAAAGATTTAACATTGTAAAATGGCGCTCAAAGTTAAATTTCATGTCATTGTCAACATTGTATTATTCATATTGAATCAGTGTTTTAAGCTTATAATAATAAACAGTCTAATAAGGACTCTTTTATCAAATTAGTCTGTTGCCGCGTCCCACTGGCGTAGCAGTGTAACTGCACTGACAGCCTGTCTAAATTACACATATGTCAGTGCTAAATGCTGATAACTTTTGAAATATTAGTAGGGTACTTTTGGAAAGCTTTCTTGTCCAATAATATTTTAACTCTTTTCCCCGCCATTGACGAGTTATCTTGTCGATTAAGAAAAAAAACCATTTGCATAAAACGTGTTTCTGAAGAATTTATGTTAATGTGCAATACCGCGATTGTCCACTAGATAGCGGACTTACCCAATTTATGGATAAACTGAAGCCAAAACGTTATTTACTTATTTTATGTTTGATATTCGTTCTGAATCTGATCTCTAACTAAATTCCTTCACAAAAATGCAATTGTTTCAGCTTTTTGCTAAAAAAAAAAGTGTATTTGTAAAGAAAAACACCAATATTTAAGAGTTTATAAGCAGGGAAAAAAATAGGATGGAACGGTTTTTCACTTTTTTTATTGTTTGTTTGAAAGTAGAGGGTCTGTTCTTTCATTTGATATATATATATTTTTAGAAGAAAAATTTCCTGGAAGGCATTTTGTAAAACTTTTGTGAAAATCATAAAAAATGCTGGCGGGCAACTTTTCGAAAAATGGCTGGCGGGGAATGAGTTAATGTAAAAAAAATCTGTTTTTAAATAAAATAACCCAACAAGCTTATTTATGTTGTATCATAATTCATTAATAATAATAACAGTAGACCATTTTTATAACTTGATAAAAATTATATGAAGAAACAATATGAAATAATATAGCTGCTGTTAAAATCATTTAACATTCTTTAAACAGACAAAATTCCTGTACTATGTGTTTATTCGTATAAAACACAAATTGCCTGTTTTTAATCCATTCATATCTCTGATTTCATTCAATGGATTTAATGTTTATTCAATAAATATCACCGGCTAAAAAGTAATTTGTACTTGAGTAGTTTTTAAGAGGGGTACTTTGTACTTTTACTTAAGTACATTTTTAACACCAGTACTTTTACTTGTAATTGAGTATTTTTTTAGCAACTACTTGTACTTGTACTTGAGTAAAAATTTTCAGTACTCTTTCCACCTCTGTTTTTTACAGTGCAGTTTGTTAAGCTTTGGAATAAAGCCATCGTGTCATGTCACATTGCTTGAAGATGATGTATAGAGACTACAAATATCAGATAACAAGTATATTGTTTTACCTAAGTAAATGTTTCCCTTTACCAGTGTTACTTTAATGATGCAGAGTGGTGACTAATATATAACTAGGCTGGGGACAAGATGTCTCTTTCCTCTTTAATACAAGTTAACAGCTCAGCATTATCATTAGAATGAAGTTTTGGTTATATGATTAATTAATAGTGTGTATTACAGTGTGTCAAATAATCCAGAGCTTGCATTTACTTACTTACTTTATCTAAAAATAAAGTCATGATATAGGTCAGGCTCATTGTCTTCAGAGTTGAAACCCCAAATGAGTCCCTCAGGATGGATTTAGCGACATGCATAGAAAGCAGTAGCTGCGGATATGGGCGGAGCCAAGCAGAACAAATTCATAGTGAAACAAAAGATAATAACTTTCGCAAACCACTGCATTTTTATAGCTGTGTGAATGGAGTTCGAGTGCCAAGTCTTATCATTGACCTTTTCTAAGGGTGCATGCTTTCAAGATTGTATCTTTCTCATGAAAATGGTTCAGGCAGGCAGTTTAATTTCAGAAATGGAATTGCTTTGATATTGTTTTACTCCTCAGATGGGCTGTGTTGTCTTGAAAGGTTGTTTTTTCCTCACTCTGCCATTTTTCATGGATACTATTTTTTGCCTGTCATATTCCATTTCGCTATCTCTGCGGCCGCAGCTTGACTTTCCTTCTGACCTGCTTCCGCCGAGGTCAATCGTCTGACCTCTGGCTGGAAGATTTTTTATTCTTTCACTTGAAAATAGGAAAAAGTTTCACGCCACTCAAATTAATATTTGCTCTCTCGAGAGCTTTCTCTCTGTAGCCGTATGTAATTCAGTCATGTCTGTTGGTGAGATAAAAAAAAGAAAGTGAGCTTTTTGTAGCCCAGATTTCCACACAGTTCACACAACAATGTGCCAGGGTGGTCACAATAGCGTAAGGAAAATGATTGTGTCTTAGTCAAAGAAATGGAAAAAAATAAAAAAGGTAAATTTTCTGGACTACAAAGGTAGAAATGTGCCAGACTCAATTTATTTTGAGTAAATGGACAGTAAAGAACACACTTGCCCTTTCTGATCACAGAATAATTCAACTAGAGATAATGCATTGTGCTTTAGGAAGAGCAATGTGCTTGAATGCATGCCCATGAATTACCTCAAGAGCACAGATCGTAAAGTACAAACAATATATCAAGGTTAATCCGATGTGCAAATTAAATGGTGTTTTAAAAGGCCAATTCACACTGGTCCAACAATAACCAACTTCAACAAACATCAACAAACCCCAACATTTTAAAGTCTCATTTACTTTGATCCAACAGGGTTTTCACGCTGACCCAACAAACGCATTTGGAGTCTGTTGGATCACTGTCAATTGGCCTTTAAATTGAATGACAAGATCAATTGCTTGAACGCAACTCATTTGGTTGTGTCAGGTGGGGTGTCATATAAATTTATAATGGAAGAATTTCATAGTAGATTAAACATTTATGAATTAATCACCTCTTTATTTATTTATTTTTATTCATCACTATTGTAGTTATTGGCATGTGCTACACTCTAAAAATTTTAGTTGACATTACTTAAAAAATTGAGGAAACCCTGTGAGTTAAATTTTTTTTACGTATCTTCTAAGGGTGTGATGAGATCTCGTGCGACGAGATAATTGTTAGGGCCAGTCCTTGATTAGTTAAAACATTTAAAAATAATGTGATTTCAGTTTCTTATTCATTTATTTTATCATTTAGGGTTTCTTAAAAAGTGTAAAAACATTGTCTCGTTCTCGTGAACCCAATCTCGTGTTTCGTCTCGTCTCGTGGATTAAGTGTCTCGTCACACCCCTAGTATCTTCTGATACATATGGTTGTTCTGACATATGTTGTTGCTATGTGTACCTACCTACTGAGCAATGTGATGTCGAAACAATGTCCTTTGCAGGTCTTTTTTGCACGTCAATTTTTTTTCCCCTGAAGGTGCAGACTGTGACAGCAGACGACGTCATTTTTCCAACGTCTATTGAACATCCAGTATTGACGTTCATATGGGCTAATTGTAGTCTAAATGTGGTCATTGTGGATGTCTTTTCTACATCAAATTTAACCTCCCACTGCACAAAGTGATTTTTAGACATTTACACATTTTTATACAACTTTTATATTTCAGAAGGGGGTATACTGTTCAAGTAATTTTTTCTATAGCTTCCTTTGTCATAAGAGCAG
The DNA here is from genome assembly GCF_030506205.2 of Paramisgurnus dabryanus. Classification (NCBI taxonomy): domain Eukaryota; kingdom Metazoa; phylum Chordata; class Actinopteri; order Cypriniformes; family Cobitidae; genus Paramisgurnus; species Paramisgurnus dabryanus. The sequence goes on along the minus strand of NC_133345.1, from coordinate 39,570,656 downwards.
ATGAAATGCTTTATTTTCTAACCCACATTGTTCTATTTGCCTGGATAACATGTACCACAATAAACACAATCAGAGATACAAACGGCATTTGTTCTTTATTGAGTAAGTAAACTTTTTTGAGTTAACTACTGTCATCCACCATACCTGTCAACACTCCCGTTTTTCCTGGGAGTCTACCGTATTTCACACACCCCTACTGTTTTGTTATTTCTCCCGGAAAACTTCTGTAATTCAAACAGCCCTATATCGTTATATAAATAATCACATCAATATATTATTCCAAGGTTGTCCAGTTGCCAGATCTTATATGAAACGCATCCTACTCACACAATATTCACAGTATACAATTTTGACCCCATTATTGACTCTAACCTGCCAATCTATAACTCGGTTGTGCTGTAGATATCTGTGCAGGAAGACAGGGGAAGTTGAATAACTAGACTGCGCGTTTGCTGCTGGACTGTGGGTCAACGGTGCTGCCATATTAGTGGTGGCAACTTTTCCATTAATCTCATAGCAACTGGAGGTAAATATCTCAGTTTCTGTGTCATGTCTGGTTTGGAGGTGTACAAACCTTTAAATGTTGATACTTAATCGGAGTTTAAAAAAATTTTGTTACATTTTTTCAATTAAATTTTATTTATATAGCGCTTTTCACAATTGTTAATTATTTCAAAGCAGCTTTACATTAATAGAAGCAGTGAAAAGCACAGAAAATCGACAGATATCACACCATAATACATGATAGCATAAGCAGCTAAATTTGCTGCGGCTATGAATCAACATTATAAGCGAGCGTATTACTAATGTAACGTATAGAAGAGGATGCTAAGTTAAGCCCAAAAAGGCTGCCTCCCCAGGTTGAAAAATCCCCTAGGAAATAAAAAAGTCCTAGGAGGGAAAAACCCTTGGGAGATATATATATATATATATATATATATATATATATATATATATATATATATATATATATATATATATATATATATATACACATGTAAACGGATAAGGAGATTAAGCGGAGATTAAGCAGGTTCTGTCAGTGGTCATTGGTCAGGCATCAGCTGGGCATCCCGTTGAAGGACGGCCAGTAGATCAGAGGTGTGCCGACTTTCACATTTACCGGAACTGGGTCTGTTTGAGGACGAGACAGGGAGAGAGTAACAAAATCCTATTAGCGTAGGGGCTGTCCACATGTAATGCAAGTGTCACACAGTGATGTGGTTTAAATCAGCTAGGTTCCAGACAGGCTAACTATTGCGGCATAAGTATGTTACCCACAGTTGAGGATTTAGCAAATTTGGGGCCCAATGTGAAGGTATTTATGGTAACTATGGATCACCATCCGATCTTTAAAAAAAAATGAATCATGTCTAACATTTGACTAAGGCCAGAAGCCCCACTGTTGTCGTTAATGCAGGTTCAGTGTCAAATCGATTCGGGTCTCACAAAATGTTTAAACAGACCTGGGATCCGAAGTAATTTAACTGGGACCGGACCTGGCTGACCATTTAAAATATAGACCCAAGTCCCGTGTCTCTCAGGTCCTTCATGAATACCTCTATTCTGTCCACCAAGAGACAACTTTCCGATCTCTATGGTGAAGCTACGGAAGTTAAACTGCAGTTCATCGACTGGCTGCTAGAGTCAATCCCCATAGACCTCCATGTTAAAATGGCCAACTTTACAACAGAAAATAATGTTTACAACCTGGTAAAGTTTTTTTGGTCTATATAGCTAATTTTGCTGTTAATGACAACTATGAGGGGGGGGGGGTGAATTTTTTGTAACTCATCTTTTTAAATTATATTAAGTCTTAAAATTCTGCATAATTAAGGGAGTGGCCACTTGAGTGAAGGGTGAACTGCTACTGCTGTCTCTAGAGTCGAGCTAGGCAGGTGTGGTTTCAGCAACCAGCCACCTCAGCTTCACCCATGTCCCGCCTATTTACCCATTTTCGGTTTTCTGCAAGTGATGTGCGGTGAAGTGAAGTTAAAATGGTGATGCAAGCCCCCCCAACTATTGACTTTAAAAAAGCTCTTCACAAACATATAGGTGACGTCACGGACACTACGTTCATATTTTTTTACAGTCTACGCCGGCCACACGTAAATATGACCCTGTCTGTGAAATTCAGGCTAATCCCAATCTAATAATGAGATTAGAAGCATCAGTGTTTGATTTCAAATTGATTTCAATCTTTGACATGACCTTACTCAGTCAATATTAAATATATCAAGGTTATATTTTCACAGAATGTTATTTAGATTATATAAAATGATTATATAGAAAAAAGTTGAAGTGTTGAACTTCACGTGTTTTCATTGACTGGGTTACATATTCTGTATGAACAAATTAAAAAAAAAAAAGCTTTCATTTGACACTTCACATTTTTTAGCAGATATTTCCGCATTCAGATTTATCTCACATATTATCTATTTACATGTTAAAATTAGAAAAGCAACATGACTAAACCTGTTCATCTCTTTTAAAAAAATTTACATTTTCAATTACAAATAGTTACAAATATGTTTAAATTTCCCCTGTACATCTCATATAAAATAAAACCATTTTAAAATATGGTGGCTGGGAAAGCAGAGAGTTTCAGTAATGGATTACAGTAATGCGCTTTTCCAAGACTGCAGAAGTATGAGAGGATCATTATACTGTAAGGATTCTCAGCACAGTCAGCAGTGAATTAAATCTAAATGATCTTTGGAGAACGACAGATTCAACTTTATTTTTAGATATGTCATTACATTAAAATACTGCTGGAATAAAAGGGTATGAGAGAGAAGACAATGAAGGGAGATAGAAAGCTGGAATTAGTTTTCTAAATGGTGCTTGAGTTACAATTATAAGCATCTGTCATTTCATGTACTGATTCAGACAGGATGGATATAATTTTCATATTACATATTCAGGCAGGGATATATGAGATTCTGCAGTAGCATTTTAACAGCGCATAGGTCATGGGTTCAACCCCAGAGACTGTTTATATCTGATCATGGGGCAGTTTTCCGCACAGGGTTTAGATTAAAGGGCACCTATTTAATTGTACTGTATTCTTTTTTTTAATTCCACAGAATTCATGATAAATTAATTTATTTTATAACATGTCATAAAAATTGGGCCCCCCTGGCACCATCTCACGGACCCCAGTTTGAGAACCACTACTTTATGGTTTGTACCTTATGCATATCATTAACATGTGCTAAAAAACACTTCCACCGAAGGAAATGTTAAATCGTGAACCGAATGATAGGTGCTCTTTAAGTCAAGACTAGGCCTTAGTTTTTTAGGACATTTAGGATGTTTTTACAAACATACCTTACAAAAAACAAAACTGGTGTGGTCTTGAGACACAACAAAATGGCAATGATTATTTTTAGTATTGTCACTGCAAGCTGTTTTCAATTAAGACAACTCAAATAGGCATTTTAGTCTGGGATACGACTTAAACCATGTCCGGGAAACCGCCCCCATATGTATAACTTGAATAACCAAAATATTTAGTAAAAAAGCCATAGTGAACCTGCAGCACCCTGACACCACAAAGTAAAAATTCACTTATCACTTATATAATTCACTAATTAGCATACACTACAGTTTTCAAAATAATGCAGGAACAGAATTGTTAAAACAATACCCGGAGAACAGTCGCTTGACTCATTATTTTTGCAGATGTTGTGAGAGGAAAACACAGATGGGTTAGATTTGGACATGATTGAAATCCCAAAGTAAGAAACTTGACTTGAGCTCTTCTAGGAAAAATACTTATGTTTGAAAAACGCTATAAAGCAAAGCACAAGCACCAAGGGAAAGATATAATAAAAAGCTGTAAATTGTAAAACTGTAATGTAAACAGTCAGAGCTGAGATGAACGGCTTTAGACGAGAGCAGATTCGTGAGGAGTGATTGAAGGTCTCTCTGATCTCAGATTTATGTGGCCGTCCTATGCAGGGGCGTCATGCACCAATTTTTTTTAAGGGGGCACAGTGTCAACAGCTCACAGAAATTTGTGCATACACAGACATCAAACGAAATATTATAGAGCTTTCAGTCTTTTCCATGGCACTTACATTTCTAACAATCTGAAAACCCCTGCTTTCATGCAAAAACCTCCAAAATAAAAGTGATGACTACTTTCATATCATATACTATTCAATCGGAATAATGACACATTTGCATCATATTCACATCTGAAACGGCATGTTTTATTTAAGTCTTAATGGCTTGTTTAATTGTGTCATTAATGCATTTTGCACAACAACTACATTATCATATAAAATTAATGTAATTTTAAATCCATAAAGTATATAAACAACGAAAATGACATAAGCTATAGCCACGTGATTGATTTTAATGTTCAATAATGATTTTAAAAAATATGTTTAGATAAAATTATTAGAGGAACGGATTTTTGCATTAAATTTTACCTCATGTGAGCATGTGAGATTCCGCGCCCGCGTGAACTTTGGCGAACTTTGGCGTTGTGCCAAGAAGATGAATCTCTGCTAATATAACGTTGAGACGGTCACATTTAAAACCATACATTTTCTACACAGAGAAGGTTAACTGCACATTACCGTACTGGGGTTTGGAAATGTTGTGAGCGTTTCTAACACGTTTTAATTCCTCAGATAGCCAAATGCAGCAGCAAGCCAGCAACTTCAGAGAGCTCGTGAGCGCGCCCAGACACTGATGACGTCTGCGACTGCGCTCTGACTGCAGCGCCAGCTGCCGCCAGAATAAAAGTAATGTAACATGACCAAAACACTATCAAAACGGCGAAAATCTCCGAAAAGTGACAAGGATGCAGCACAGAATGTATAATATTGTGCATATTAACAGATTAAAAGTCAAATAACAGATTAATGGACGCTTATTTGATTTTGAGGTTGGATAAAAAATCCATTGGCTCAAAAAAACCAAGGGGGCAGGTGCCCCCTCAGTTTGAATGGGCATGACGCCTCTGGTCCTATGACTTTAATCTGCCTCTTATTTTGGGTAAAGTAAAACCGTTATTATATGAAGCCAGGCTGACAACTTATAAAAATGGAAATGAAGAGAAGCCTTTTTATTAAATTTCTCATCTCACTATAGCAGCCTGCAGTGTTCGAATTATGTCAAAGCTTATGGGGGCTCCCCTAGCTAAGCCCCACCCCTGGCCAAGCCCCACCCCCTTATCATAGGGTCGCTGTGATTTCACAAAGTAAGATGTGATCGTCCTTGATCAGTAATCATCTGATCCTGGTTTTAATCAAAGAAACCCCAAATTACCCTTAACTCAAACTCTAAAAAAAATTTTACCCCTCAAATTAGTGTGAAACACTGGCAAGGGCAGAACTTTTACACAGAATAGGGGTGAAATAGGGTGGACCTCATTTTTAAATTACATAATTTTACTATACAGTATAGTAGTGGTTAAATGGATTACATTGCGTTTTTTGAGTCATAAATCGAATACTTTTCAGATCAGCAAAACTGGGGGTGGGAAAATAACATAAGAACAAATTAAGAAATTATGAGCATAAAAAACAGAAAAGAACAAAGTTACAAATAAAGTAAGATATATTTAGGTACATAAATAGAATCAAATGAATAATAACACTGTCTTCTTCATCGAATAATTAATCTGTTTTTAGATACAGAAGTGATTTTCCTTTGTTTTCTGTTGTTTAATTAATATAAATGACAGAAACACAAGCAGATAAGAACTGCTACTTTCAGACCAACACAAACATCTGATTTATTTCTGAACTGATTGCACTTACTTTGAAACATAACTGAATGTTTTTATGAGAATAGGTGCCAAGACTGTGGTATTTCCAAATAATTTTGTGTTTGCATGCTTTAGGAATCGCGTGTCTCCGTGCGTCCGCTTATGAGTGTTGCGTCCATTTGTGCGCGACGCGTCCTTGTCTTTGCGCACATAAAACAGCCCACTTTAACATATTCCGCTCAAATTGTTTAAAATCGCTTGCATGTTAACATTTGTTTCTGAATGATGCGTATTTGAGCGATAAACAGGGCCAGACGAAATATGCGGACTTTTTTTGCTTTATCTCTGGAAATGTTTTGGAAAAATCTGCGGAATTCTGCAAAATGATTTTAAATGTTTTAAAAATTATATTAGATAATTTAAGCTATAAATATTACAAAATTGCATCAAAAATAATTACTTTTTAAAGGCTTAAAATGAAAATGAATACACCAAAGCAATGAGTCCTCTGAATTAAACCGGACCAACATGAAGCAGATAATGTGCTTGTCAAGATAGAATTATAGTTTGTATATAAAATGACATGTATTGTTTATTTTGTTATATAATATAGCAGCATAAAAAAGCTTGTATTAATACGTTCTCATTATGAATTAAGCACGTATGAAGATAATTTCATCATTTTTACAACGCAATGTAAACTTCATATTTAACATAACAAGAGAATTCATCTTGTAAACGGATTTGAAATGATGATGTGCTGCTGAGTGCCGACTGTCGCGTCACATAGATGACAATTACAAGTAAGATCTGCTTAACTTAGTGATAAGTTTTATTTCATCTGAAATATCAAATGGTTCGTGTTCTCTATCATTAAAAACAATCACAGCAAACACGCACAGGGTTTATGTACTTGTCAATGCCGCTCACAAACGCGCGAGGCTATGTATGTGTGCTTGTCGTCAATGAGGGTTGGTCACAAACCACAAACCAGTGGCGAAGCTACGGGTGGGCCTGGCCGGGCCTGGCATAGATATGTATATAAAGGCTAGATGGCTCGTCCGCGCTGATGGCCAATTGAGTGGAACGTCCGCATTTTGGCGGCCATCTTAGGACAGGGCGCTCGCTCACTCGTAGCATTGAGTTTTAATGATGCAGGTACTTTTAAATGACCATAACTTGCTTAATTTTTTACCGATTTTCAAACGGATTGGTTTGTTATAAACGTCAAAGATGTACCTATGACACTGAATACGTATACTAAAAATAAATAAAAAATTCATGAAACATGTTAAAGCATCCAGAATTATAGCCACGTTAATAACGTTTGTAAAAAACCAAACCGTTTGTAAATCCGTCAAGAATTCAGCAAGTTACGAGCATTTTAGTTGGCGTATGTCACTCACCTTCCGTCCACAGCAGCAGGGAGCAGCACTATGGCAGCACTGACCTAAGATGGCCGCCAAGTGACGACACAGCTGACTCCGCCTTGAGCCATCTAGCCTTTATATACATATCTATGGGGCCTGGGCCCGCCCACTTTGAGTTGTGGCCCATCCAATCAGAAGGCCATTTTCCAGACAAATGTGTAAATAATTTAACAAAAATAAATAATAGTACTACGAATAGATGTCTTATCACACTATAATTTAATATGTAATACAATTATAAATATAATTAAAATATAAAATATAAGTGCAAGTTTGCATGTTCAGGCAGTTTCGCAGTTTTCTTTTACCCTATTGGTGCACACGCTTGTCAACATGAAACGTTGAATATGATTCGTCAGTCATTGTTAGTTCCGCCTACGCGCGATTGAACTGAATTTAAAAATAGCGAGTCGCAAATCATCAAGTTTAACAGCCTTTCCACGATGACATCTGCTGTTATCTGTTTACTTTTGGAGACAGAGACTATACATCACTCATGGAAATGTTGGATTACTGAGGACATCTTTTCAAACGTCAACAAAATGAAACGAGCACTTATTACTTTGATAATGACGTCATGCTGTGTCAAAGACTGTTCTTCACCACATACTGTATAAAAAACATAATAACGTTACGCTCATCAATGATATATGCTCGTCTGAGAATTTATTTCTGCTTTTCTTTGCGCGAAGGGACATATTATGATCAAAGATATTGGACTTTGTTATTATGATCGAGACTTTCTCCATCTTTAACCAGAAGCCCTGTATCAGACTACATTAGGACATGTAAAGGTGAGTTCAGACATTTTCGTAATGTTCGTTTATAGTGGTGTCATTTCTACAGTTTATAGTCAGGAGTATTACTCCAGTCAACTATTTAAGGGGGCAGACTCTGTCGTGTATATAGGCTGTATGTTTACTGTTGTTGGAATAAAATTTACACTTAAATGACAACACATGAAATTTGGAATGCGCCATGTTGTTTGATGGCCATGTTCTCATTAAATAACAATCTCTCAAACGAGTTCTTTAGTAAAATCAAATCACTACCTGTTGAATCTGTCGTAGCCTATGACGCTTTCACGTCATGCATTTTGTTGACGAGACATATCATTAGGCTTGTTTGAGATGAGCAAATTCTGCGCAGAATCGATCACCGGTGATCAGCGCAAGATGCATTCCGGTTAGAAAAGTGTCCGACTTACGTCCGACTTGCTCTGATGTCACACTGACGTGTACAAAATAACTCTCGCGATGGAGAGGCGGGCTCGTCGGATTCTACAGCCGAGCGCAGTTGCTCTCCACCGACTGCGTTGACGAAAAGCACGATGGGAAAAGACTTGCTGACGACACAGCTTAATGCTGATTTGCCCGGGAATGTCAGCTGATGACTTTTTAATTCTAAAAACTCCACTTCCTGTAGTAGTTTTTATATTTATTCAACTTGTTCGTGACTTATGACATTGATATTATTAATAAATTCCTTTAAACTTTTGTATTGGTGTTGTATTATTTGTACAGTGTGCTGTTTATATTTCACACAGAAACGAATTTGTATTACGTCTAGACTTAGATTACATCCCAACATTAACTAAGAAGCCTTTTCCAATAATGAACTGTTCAGCTTTGTGATTCTCCTTATAAACATCTTAATGTAAATGCATTTGTTGGTATTTCAGTTGCATCTATTTAATCCGCGATAAAATACGCGAACGCGATCTCTTCCATTGCTGACGTTTGCAGTCAACAACACTGCGAGATTCATGAATCGTCCGGCTTGCCTCCACTTTTTTCACTCCTCCCCTCACTGCAGCCGGCTACTCTCGCCTACATTTCAGGCGAGGCAAGCTGCATCTCAAACAAGCCTATTGTTCGGAACTACGTTCACGTAACGTAAATACCGTAAAAACTAATTCCGTTACTAATTCTACTGAGTTGTGTTTTCAAGTGGATTAATAATTTGGTGGGGCACTGCCCATAGACTGTATAAAACAGGCATAGCCCCACCTGCCCATATACTGTAGACAAGCTGGTTGGTTATTTGTAAGTGGTTTTATAATTTTCCCCTTGAAACATTGTGCTGCCTGCATGGCATCAAGGTAACTTTAGTGCACAACAACGCTTTTAAACGCGGCTGAAAACGCCGAATGCCAGCTGTTTTTTCAGCCCGTGGCTTTGGTTGCTGTGATACTTGAGCTGTGAGTCGGTTGGTTGTTGGGATATTTGTCCCGCCCTTCGTCAACTGTGATTGGACGGCCATGTACATTGACGAGCTGAGCTTTTAACCCAAAGTTAAATATTTTTCGACCACAGCGCGGAAAAAAACGGACAGCTGCTGGCTGTTTTGAAAAACGCCACTTCCATTGGGGAAAAAAACATACGCCGGCCACAGGCATACAAACTTTGTTGTGCACGCCCCCAGATTATGTACATTCTATGCTTTGCCCACCCTGTTTTATAAAGGCCCACCCACTTGAACATTTCTGGCTTCGCCACTGCCACAAACACGCTCAAGTGGAATTTATGTGCCCTGGTGTTTAGTATTAAAGAGACTATCATTTATTATCATTTAAGCGTGATTTCTTCTGCTTCCCCAATAAAATATTTTGTGTGACTGGGTGGACCAGCCGTCAGACTGAGAGGATAGAATTCCTCCAGAAAACAGCATGAGGCGCACTTGCGAGTTTATTTATTTCAGACAGAAGTCATTTGAATTAGTTTATTGCGAAATTGGGACAAATAAAGACAGTTTCGCTTTGTGACACGCAACATGAGAATTTTAAATTCATGTAGTATTTTAATTTTAATAAAAACCAGGGGACCCCCCTAATTTATATTTTTGTGCTTTATGGGGGGTCCCTTAAGGCTTATAGGAGGTCCGGGACCCCCCCAGACCCCCTTCAATTCGAACACTGGCAGCCTGTCAGACCGCGGGCATCCGCTAGATTACAACAGCTGATAATCTTGTGATCTGGGCCCTGCAACTAAACATTTTTTAAGGGATTTGGGTGGAAAGACCTCATGGCGGAAACAATAAGCTTCTGGTCTTCTTGAACATTCAGCAGGCAGAGCATTGTGTGCTGTAATTATACTGGGGAATTAAACAGTGATTGATCCTCTCATCTCTCACACACCTGAAAGAAAATACAGGTCAGGCTTGTTAGCCTTTAACAGACTGTTCAATTCCATTCTCATTTATTTGTTTGCGTCTTCACAAAGGCTTGTTTTCAATAAGACGTTGCTCTTCTGTGTTAGACCCGGATGTGTTCCCATTCGGGTGCACTTCAGATTATTATTAGGCTAAGTGGATTTTAATTCCAATTTCTAATAAATCAAAAGTTTATCTTTAAAACTTCAGTTGTGAGAGAAATCAGTCAGATGTTTAAATTTTGTCGCCTCAAAGTCTCTTTGACCATGCTGGTAACACCCTCGGGCATCCTGCTTTAATATGGGAACAACTTAGTAGTTCAAAAATATTTTCTTATCTCACCTATGGCATTAAGGAAGCAGAAATGCTACTGGTGCTCTATCAAATTAAAATGGGTGCATAACACCAGGATACAAGTGTTTGCTGGAGCAAATCTGTGGTTGCTGCTGTATATCAATATTGCATATCTTGTAATGATAAAATTATAGTTTTCCAGTGTATCCTAGACAAACAACTGCATGGAAATAGATATGGCTACACGTTCTAATGAGAATAAAATTAGGGTTAGGGTTGGATTTGGAATAGGATTTTGGAATAATATAGGTTTCTCCATGTTTTGTCTATTTTTAAACCATGGTTCCTTGGTGGTTCTACTGATTTTGTCAAGTGGTTGTTGTCCTAAGGGCAACATTATGTTGACCCTGGGACAACATTTCAATCAACCAATCAGATTTAAGGGTTGAGTTTACGTTTGTTTCAAGTTTAAGCTTAAAACCAGGATTAGCTGCTTCAAGACCAGACTTCAGTCAAGTGTTTGTACATGATATAGATCAAGAAGGCTGGGTTTACACTTTGCATTAACATACATTTGTCCACATACAAGTGGCTTCTGTATCTGAATGCGTGATCGGATCCCGTGCGGGGAGAAGCGCTGGATGAATAGCTGTCAATCACAAATGGCTACAACTGTCTTTAGCCACATGATTTAGGGTTGTCGCGGTAAGCGCAATCCCGTATTGTAAAGTGTTATGCCGAGTTCAGACTGTATGATTTTCAAACTAGTCGGGTCACCTGTGGTTTCACACTGCGTGATTATCTGGGGAAGCGTTCAGTCGCTGCTGTTTCAGACTGCATGATGGATTGGCGACTGGGGTTTTCATACTGCATGACTTTACCGTAAGAAGAATCCCCGATAACTTTTTCCCGGTCCGCAAACTACGTCTCACAACCAAACGCACGCGAGAAGTGACGCGAAGGAAACAATGCGAGGTCACGCGTGCAAGACGTTCTCACGTGAGACTGGGATTATTATAAAAAATGGTCACCCGAAGTACGTTTACCATACAAATTGCATGTGCGCTCATTTGCAGCAGAAAGAAGAAGAAATAAAGATTATGAACGAGGAAATGTTTTGAGAGACTCCTCCCCGAACTTCCAGCTGTCCTGTATGTTGCTCTCTCATTGGATGTAGGTCATCGCCGATGTTATTGTCAGTCAAAACACATTTCACACGGAATGATTTTGAATCGCCGACAGGTCCAGATATTTAGCATGCCATATATCTCACGGGTGTCGGCGACTCGTCGGCGATCCTCTCAGAACGCGTCTTTTATAATTCACACTGTGTGACTGTCACTCACGTGCACGAGCATCGATTTGCCTGTGATTTCGGCCATTTGTCGGAGATTTCTCAAAACCTGCCGGCGAGTCAAAATCAGGGCTAAAATAGCCAACAGCAGAGAATAACTAGCAAACCCAACAACCGTGATGTTCACATTTTAAGCTTTATATTTTTGCTTTAAAGGCTTTTTCTTTGTTTATGTGCAGTGTCCGCACCGGGGATGCATGTTTCAGCCGGTGTAACTTTACCTGAACTTGACTTTCACCTGCATGCTTTTCATCAACAACAAAATCTGTATGAAACATTAGGATGACCATCCCGACTCCACTATTTTTGTCTGCTTAATAAAGCGTTATATGTTATGTATATACTTAGCTTTGTTTATTCATATATTTCTATATCAACCATAAACTGTTGTTAGTTATGTTTCCTGGTAATTTTAATACAATTTAAATAAAAGAGCTAACAATTACCTAAATTTCCTGTTCATAGTGCGTAAGTAATGTAATTTACATTTATAAGTAACTTTGCATAAAATCAACACTAAATAAATGTATTTGGTTAAAGTTATTATAGTTTGAACATGTTTTCAAGTAACTTAAAATGTGTTAACAGAAAGAAACAGCCGACTGACCTGAAAGAAGCGCAACATTCACGTAATGACCTTGATATGTCGCAATGGAAACTCAAACGTTATAACAATCCATTAAATTCTGCCATTAAATATTAAATCTCTCTATGAATAGCAGGAACATATTAAACATATGCCTGAATAACTTAAAAATACAATCTGCAGTGTTAAAATGCTTTTGTATATCGATTTATTAAGATACTTTTAAGCTTAGCTAGCATTTCTCCAAAGTCTCTCACCTGCACTCCAAAAAACGTCCTTTATTTTTGACAGCTGTCAGTGAGAGGAGATGATAGTGGGCGGGGTTTTGTGTGACGTTGACCTGTAAATGCAGATACGATGGCTGGATTGCGTTTACATTACACTGAGATCCGATAACAAGGCGTCCTCGACTACCTCTGCATCAGGACACACAGATCGGATAACGTTCCGATCACAAACGCGTTTACACTTGTCTTTTCAATGTGTATGTGGACAACATCCGGATAAAGGTTGCATGTTAAACGCAGCCGAATTCATGTTTAAACCTTTTCAGGCGATGGTTTAAAATGTCCCTCTGGTGTGATTTTTTTTAAAACTGCAATTTTTATTGACTTGTTATGGCTACATATCAAGCTTAACGCAGTCTGACAGTCAGCAGTATCTTTCTCATTCAACACATTGTAAGTTATTTGAACAAACCATAATAAACATACTATTACATGTATTCAGTATTGTTTTCATTTTATTGAAATAAAATTAAATTGCTTCTTGCGCACTAGATGGAGACATTCTTTGGAAGAGATGGAGATGGAGACAAATTATTTGCTTATTTTAAAATTATTGGCTTTTTCATTTAAAACATAACAAACATACACACAAACACATTAAGAATAGTCATAAACATAAAAAAATAGGCAATTTACTTTGTATATATTCTGTATTGTAATCACATTTTTACAATAATAACAGTATAAATAAACCAGCAAAATCAGCATTTTTTTATCAGCATAATATTAGTTGTTTTTAAACAATTCTTGTATTTATTGTTTACTGGCAGTTTCTATGAAAGGTTTTACTGGATGGATGTGTGGACACAGATAATTGGTGCACGGGCGCCACATACATGTTCAGCTCTTGTGTGTATTATGGTCACAACGCTTGTTTTGTAGGGATTCGCTGTGTTTGTATTAGCTTTTATGGCAACCCCTAACTGCTGACCTTCCAGGATATCATAATAAACATAAAAAGCCAGTCAAAATGGCACACTCATGTCCCTTGCAATACGACTACCATTAGCTTTAGTTGCTAACCAGAAGTATTACACAATGGAGCTCAAAGATGGTGGCCCCCCTCATTTACGTTAAAAATAAGGTGGATACAGTAAACATAGAGGGCTCTATTTTAACGATCTGAAACGCAAGTGCGAAGCGCAACGCGCAAGTGAGTTTGTGGGCGGATCTTGGGCGCTGTTGCTATTTTCCCGGCGTGAGAAATAACTCTTGCGCCGGGCGCAAATCAATAAGGGGTTGGTCTGAAGTAGGTTCATTATTCATAGGTGTGGTTTGGGCGTAACGTCAAATAAACCAATCAGAACGCTAGCCAACATTCCCTTTAAACGCAAGGGCGCAAGTTCCATGGCGGGTTGCTATTATTATGACGGATTTACCAGGCGCACGCCAAGAGCGGTTCACAGCCGAGGAGACCGACGTCCTTGTACGGGGGAATCCCACGCTTGCCAGCATAAATCGGGCACGCCGTGTAACGGGAGGTGGATCTGCCTCAGGACTTGACGCCAGCAGAGGACATCGCTGCGTCCACCCTCACCGCTGAAAGGGTTTGGGGGCTTTGAAATCGGACCCAAGAAACGCAAGCAAGGTCCAACCCAAAAGTACTCTTACAAATCAAGTTCATATACAGTAAGGTTTCTTATGAAAACATTTTAACTATTATTTACATAAAATAAACGTAATACAGCCACACAACAAAGTTATGAAAATATTTTAATCGTTATTTGCATGAGAATAAATAAAAACAATCACCACAATGCTCACCACTATGATTCCCCTTATCTCGTGTATTAATATTTTTAAGTGTAACAATTTATGATTTGCAAAAATAACTGTTGCATCTGTGTAGATTAGATAAGCAAAGTGTATGCGCATTGTGCACGCTATACATTATGGTCAAGCATGCGCCCTTAAAATAGCATAATGAACCACGCGCAACGCGCCACTGACTTTAGACTAGTTTTTGTTGGTTTGTAGCGCAATTGTTTTTTGAAACTGCAATATAGCATAAGAGATGGTTTGCGCCGCAACACGCCTCCTTTTTGCGCTGAACCGCCCAGGGAGCGCAAGTTCATTCCCTAGTTTGCTGACGTGCATCTGTGGAGGGAAAAACCCAGCTGTGCGCCGGCGCAAAATACGAATGATACATGCGTCACTGACAAAGTCAATTGCGCTGGGTGCAAGATAGGGCCCAGAGTATTTGAAATGCTTTATCTACAGTATAACCCTTACGAAAAAGAAGTATACTTCAAGTTCATTTTATTAAGTATACTTAAGTAATGTTGGAGTATAGTTTAATGTATACTTTATGTAGTAAGTGTACTAACATTTATGTTCTAGTAGTATACTTGTAAGTGTACTGCTTGAATACTGCTTGGGACTAAATTGGCCCACTTTTAGTATATAAAAGTATACTTCTAAGTGTACTATAATTGTAAGAGTAGTCAACTTTAAGTGTACAACTAGTGCACAATTAGTTCTTCATTTGTACTGCAAGTGAACTCATGAGTATACTAGTAGTTTCCTAGACTTAAACTTCTAGTGTGCATGCAAATGTTCTGTTAGTGTACTAGTAAACTAGTAGGTTACTAATTTTGTGCTGCAGGTATACTTCCAAGTGTTCTTTTAATATACTTTTAGTTAACTAGTAGTTTTCTAGACTTATACTTCAAGTGTACATGCAAGTGTTCTGTTAGTGTACTAGTAAACTCTTAGGTTACTTATTGTATACTGCTTGTGTAACAAAGCACTTTGACACTGAGGATCCATCTGCAGGTTTTTATTAAACACACTCATATTCCAACAGGCAAGGTCAAACAACAGCAAACACAGCAATGTAGGGCAGGCAAATCTCGTAGTCATGAAACAGGCAAAAGGGTCAATGCAGGCAACAAACATACTCATAAACCGGGTAAAAACGGGTAAAGATCAATAAATACAGATAGATATGCAGGCAGGCAAACCACTTAGCAATGGCAGCCGGTACAAATCAAGACTTTGCACTGACTGAAGAGAGTTTATATAGGCTGTCCAATGAGTTTCAGGTGGCAGAGTAATCAGTCCAGGTATGCGGGATTATGGGAAATGGAATCCAGAAGAAAGTTAATATTCAGGGTATTCAGCCATATATAGAGATATATATACAACCTTAAATCAGAAAAAGTTGGGACACTGTAGAAATTGTGAGTAAAAAAGGAATGGAATAATTTACAAATCTCATAAACTTATATTCATTCACAATAGAATATAGATAACATATCAAATGTTGAAAGTGAGTATATAATATGTATTTATATTTTTTTATTTATTATTTTGTTTGATTAGCTCACTGATAGCTTTCAAAAGATTTAGCTTCAAAATGAAAGTACAATTTTAAAAGGTATATGTCAAGTATAAAAATTAATACACAGGAAAATTGTATTGTACTTTAAGTGCTATATATATATATATATATATATATATATATATATATATATATATATATATATATATATATATATATAGTATGTTGTTAGGTTCACTTAAAGTAAAGTTAACTAAAAGTATAGTAAAAGAATACTTGCAAGTATACCTGTAGCACACAATTAGTAACTTACTAAGAGTACACTAACAGAACACTTGCATGTACATTTTCAGTATGAGTACACTAATTAACTAAAAGTAAAAGAATACTTGCAAGTATACCTGCAGCACAAAATTAATAACCTACTAGTTTACTAACACTAAAGATTATTCAATAAGGATAATATACATTTGTACACTAAATATACTTTCAAAATTTACAAAAAAATACTGTTTCTAAAGGATGCTAAATAATGTATTTTATAAATATGCTGTCAGTGCGTTATTATAATGATAACTTTAACAGATAAAGTATACCTAAAATAAACTTTAAAATAAGTTCAAATTAGTATACTTTAAAAATTGCACAGAACTTTAACTCCAAGTATATTTTTTTAAAGTATACTTTTAGAAAATATACTAAATTATAATTATTTTGAAATATGTTAAAAGTTTAATTGTAAGCAAGCATGTTGTAAGCATACTTTCAATATATTCAAAGATGGTACATTTCTTTCTAAGTATATTTGTAATGTACTATTGCAAAGTTAAATATACTTGAAATACAATAAAGTATATTTATTTTTCACCAGGGCTATTCATATGGCTTTTTGCGGCTTTCTTAATGTAGCTTTCGTTGTTGCATTTTTACTTTATACTTTTAAGTATATGTCAGTAAACAAGTAAAGGCCAAATATACCTAGACATACTGTATCGGTCAGTATAGGTCAAGTATACTTTAGTACAATTTAAGTATATTTCTGAGAAGTACCTAAAGTACATTTTAGGAAGTACATAAAAAGTAAACTGAAAGTATACTTTCTTATTTTAAGTTTAAAAGAAGTATACTTATAGCACACTTGAATAAACTTTTTTTTCGTAAGGGAAGGAATCATGTGACGAAAAAGCACTGTGCACCATTTCAAGCGAGCTGCTGATTCAGGCAATCCCTCAAAACTATAGACCCTTTGCACGTGACGTCACGTTCTACTCGCGCGAATTATGGACGCCATGACGGACGGCGGAAGTGCTATATTGTAGACGGACGGCAAGCCGAACAAGTACGTGTTTGTGTTCGTTAGGGTCATAAAATGGTTATTTCGTGTTGCTATGATGCACCTACCATTACAGAAAAGTGGCATAAATACATTATTTTTACATGAATGTTATTGTTTAATGCTGCAGTGACACCATAAATCATAGCTGCTAACTCCCACGCATCGCAATTGACCCCATTCTCACGCCACACATCCATTTTCACGATGTAAGTAGCTAAACCAGTGCTCGCAGTACTGACACTTTTATATTTAAGCTTACCTTCACTGTCTTTTGCGTGCCACCACTTCTCATGTTGCTGGTACTTTGCTGCAAAGAGTCAAAGAGCATTTCACTTTATGTGGCGCTGCGCAGGAAGTTCGGCAGCGAGGACATCAGAGTACCGCGAGAGCAAGTCGAAATGTTACAAAAGGGTCCGCCTTTACCTTTGCTCTCGCGTTACTCTGATGTCATAAGCCGATCAGTCAGCTCCGCACCAGTCGAACACACAAAGCGTCAAGGTCTGGATGAAAAGCAGAGACCTGCCCGGATTCCACGCACGCAGATACCCTCAGAAAACAGCAATTTTAAGCAACCATCACTCGCGTGTGCATGTTTGCAAGCAGTACAAGCCTGCGTGATGTTTGCGGTGACAGGTTTTAATAAAAAAAGTCAATTGATATTTGACATCTATAAACAATAATATATACGAAATATAATTATATGGTCTTGACATACACATTATCTGTTGCTTTAGTTTAATATAAACTACTCATTTGATTTATTTGATTTTGACAGTCCCTCTATCACAAATCATCACTTTACGCTTCTCTTTCTCAGTGGATAAACTGAATCAAAGCTGCTGTTATCTGCAGTTATACATTTTACAGAGACCAGTAGCCCATTCATTAGATTTTATCAGAAGAAAAGCATAATAGAAGTGTATAAAATAATAGTAAAGACTCTAATCTCAGGCATTTAAACTCAGTAAAAGCTTTTATTTCAATTTAATTTCTAAAATA
The DNA here is from genome assembly GCF_030506205.2 of Paramisgurnus dabryanus. Taxonomy (NCBI): domain Eukaryota; kingdom Metazoa; phylum Chordata; class Actinopteri; order Cypriniformes; family Cobitidae; genus Paramisgurnus; species Paramisgurnus dabryanus. The sequence continues at coordinate 39,552,212 of NC_133345.1, read as the reverse complement.
TGATTCGATTTGTACTGTGAACCATTTTACCGCAGTCTTTTCCAACTATTTAACACAGAAATAGCTAAAATCCACACTATTATCAATTGGCAAATGGTTAAGACTCAGAAGTTGGCAGCTCTGCAGACTTTTAAAAGCCTTAAGATCAGCACCAGTCTATGAGGATATCCCGTTTACCACATAGTGGCACAAATCATGCGGGCTGAAGTCGGGCAGATTCGGCGATTTAATGAGGTCCGTGAAAATTGAAGGAGGAAGAAGGTAAGGGTCGGTATCCAGTCCCGCTATCTCTAACTTCTCTAAATAGCGCTTTTTGTGAGGACCTACCAAATGCCCTACCTCGACCGATAACGGAACAACAACTTCCTTAATATAAGAAGCCATGTATTTTAGTGTAATATATATTTAAACTGTTTAAAACTAATCAAAAATCCCGCTCGTCTATTACTAATCAACCTAGTGCGCCAGTGATTTTGCCGTCCAGCATGGCGTCGTCACGTGGTCTAGGTCACGTGTTTGCAAAGGGTCTATTAAATTGACTATACGTCATGGTTCCCTGCTGCTCTGGAGATGTTAATGTGATGAGGTAAAGTTCTCTTACATTAGCTGTTGTACTGGGAAGCAGATCATAGTTTCCATAAGCATTTCCACTTTCCTTCTTATTACCGACTTATCGATTGAACAGAGCTCTGTACAGTACATGTGCTTTCTCGTCTTTAAAATAAAACGATTGGTTTTATTTATCAAAATACTATCATCAATCATGCCGAGCCCATGGTGAAAAATATTTTTTTCCATTAAGACAACACAAGCTTAGTTAAATAGGGAAGAATTTTCCATAAGGAGATGCATGCATTTGTTCAATTTGTGTCACTTGAGATCATGTTTGTTTAGTATCATCCCAAATCTACACAGTATTTGTACCTACAGTATAGTGAGATTAATGTTTGCTCACAGTGCACTATTACATCCACAGTTAAAAAGCTGATATATGTATGCACAATTTCTTTTTCGTTGCTTGTGCAATATAAATGCATATTAATGAGAAGTTCTAAAGGTTTTAGGAACTCCAACTTCCCAACTATTTTTAATAAAAGGTAGTAAATCCAATGCTATCTCATGGCAATTCGTACGTATTAAGAGGCGGCTAATTTCTATTCATTTGTACGAACATATTAATACATTTTGTATGATTTGCCTTTGCCCCGTGACGTTGGGGTTAGGGGTGGGGTTTCACTATTGTTTTTTATAATAATTGTAAATTTTTGCACAATTAACTTTGTATCAATTCATACAATTTAGCCAACTCATAAAATATGTACGTATTCTTGTGAGATCAGGCTGGTAAATCATGCATATTTGCAATCAGTGGAGGCTTGTAACTGCTCATCCAAGGGGTGCAAATTCAAAATATGTGTTCGGAGTGTCATGTGTGTTGCTTGTGTTTTTAAAATATGTGTTTGTTGCATCATGTGAACCATGTGCATCACGTGTTTTATCAAAATAAGTGCCTGCTGCACACGCGTCAAAACCATTTGTGATAAAAGAGATGCTCACGTTCACAAAATACACTTCCTTAACAGTAAAATTTGATTATGCATGAGATTATGCGAGTATCTGGCAAAGCGAGCGTCATAAACCCTTTAGACGTGTCTGCAGCAGGCACTTATTTTGACAAGACACGTGATGCACATAGGATCACTCGACGAGCAAAACACGTATTTTGAAATGCCGAACCACACACATGACGGGCTACAAACATGTTGTGACGAACTTCGCATTGTGCACCCTCGAAAAAGGAAATCACCGGCCGCCACTGATCGCAATTAACCCTAAACCAAAATTTTATTTTAGCAATACCTACAGTACCAATTAGAGGTCTTCATGGGTCCATTAAGATCCAAAAAACCAAGGACCGACCCGAGGCCTGAGCTGGTTCGGGTTTAAAAGTTTCACATGTGCCTCGGATACGGGTCGGATATAATATTAGCAGCCTCTGGTCTTGGGTTAATTATTTTTTTTTTTTTTCGAAAGGACCTGAGACAACCCAAACTATCTTGCATGTGAGCATCGAGTCCTTTCCCTCCCAAACGCCACCGCCGATTGCCAAGAGCGCTTGCAAAATTGTGTGCCTGGCAATATGATGATTTTTTTTGTTGAGCCATGTCGATGCCATTTACATTCGGGTCCAGTCGGGTTAAGAAAATTTGTCACTTGGTCGGGTGGGACTAATTTTGTGGGGTTTTTCTCGGGTGGGATCTTTCTTTACAAAAAAAAACAGATTTATGCACGTCAGGTTTGAGTAAAAAGTGATTTGGGTCATTTTCTTTAGACCCGAGAAATGCGGACACATTGTTTGTGGTTATGTACTTCGGCAACACTGCAATATTTATGGAGTAAATATATATATATATATATATATATATATATATATATATATATATATATATATATATTGTATATACTATGTAATATATAATATAATTTATATCATGTAAATTCTGTAGAAATAAAATGGTTATTCTTTATTGTCATAGTATATACAAAAATCAATAGATTAGTTTTTGTCAGGCAAAACAGTGAATGTTGTAAGAATAACTTACAATGAGACAGTTTAAAGAGTGTTCAGAAAAATGAATAATTGAGGTGATATAACTCATTGACTGACATGGTCTGACTATGCATTGTTTTAAAGAAACCCAATATTTCCAAGTCTTATAAGCCAAAAGGCTCCTTTAGTGCTTAGAAATAACAAACTTATTTCCCAAGATTTCAAGATGTTGGTAATTCGATATGTTCCTTTGTTTTGACAAGCCTAGCAGCTTCTAAAATTGCAGACCAGGAATGAAGTGAAGTTGAGTTGACACATTCATACTCTTACCTTATACTGCCTCATTAGTGTTAGACAAGTCCATAAACAGTGTGTCTTCCATGAATCCATCCACTGCACCTGCACGTGGTGTTATTGTTGCCAGCCCCTCAGGTGTTTGCTAAAATGACAGTTATTGTTTGAGATTTTCCCAGCATTCCCTTGGTCTGGACAGGAGATTCGCTATGAATAACTGCAGTTGAGACAGCGAGACACATCAAAACGGCGTTCGTACACTGCTCGAACGGCTGCCACGTGTTCGGCTAGCGGCTTTTCAAACAGAAATTCACTCTTTCCCATACATCACCAAAGCCACAATAGATAACTACTGTGGTAGAAAATCAACCTCTAGGGCCCAGTCACACACATTGTGTTTTACTTTTTGAAGAAACCCAAGACTAGTAGAAATATGCAGTGCGGATGAAGCTGGATAATAACCAAAATATATAACAAAGGATTTTTCTAAATATTAATGTGTATTTCAGCTATAGATTTTATTTGCATATCAAACCTATGATCGTGGCATTGTTAGCGCTATGTTAAGTTGTTCATTCAAAGAAAGTATCTTTATTCATGTTTTGTCATATTTCATTACTCTATCCATTAATCTAGATTTCCCATTTAAAAACTGGACCGCAATGATGCAACAACACCATTGTCATCTTCCGAGTAAAGTAACCTTATACAGTTGGCTGCTTTTTATCCAGTGTGCACAGGGGACATGTTCAAACTCCATAAGCAGACCACTGGTCGTGCCTAGCTTTTTTGGTGTCATTGGTCATGATTATAATAAATATTCAAAAACGTTTCGCAAGACTGCAGTGTTCCCAGCCTGATCTCATGAGAATTCGTACATATTTTACGAGATGGCTAATTTGTATGAAATCGAGCAAAAATGTTTGATTATCATAAAAAAAACAAATCCCCACCACTAACCCCAAGCCACAGGGGGCAAGGAAAATCGTACAAAAATGTACGAATATGGTCTTAAAAATTTATACGAATATGTGGATTGCCATAAGATAGCAGTCTAATTTTTTTTTTTTTTAAATGTGTGTCCTAGCATGATGTTATATTAGTATTTTAGTCATGCATACATGCTTTGGTAACCTTACGGGACATAAAATCATCTTGCTTAATTCATTTATAAATTAATATTTACTTGTAAACCATCTCCTCTTATATAAATTGGAAATGTATTCCTTTATGCCAGTTAAGCCCTGCTGGTCAAACATCACTCAACAGAATTGATATTCATGATCTAAGCCTTCATCATAAGTAGGATTTGTAGATTAATGTGCATTGACTCCAGTTATAAATGTAAAGTAGTTTATATTCTTTTCAGAGAAGATCTTTTGTTAATAATTTAAAAGCGCACATAAAAATTATACATCATAAAACAGGCCATTAGATCGAATGCATTTAAATAATTTAAAATGTTAGTGTTGTATAGGCTTATTCATAATTCAATAAACTGCTGATCAAACCATGTACATTTGTTAATGACTATTTTGTATCCCGTATTTCTGTTCATTAGGTGAGGCCTGCTGCTTATTGCGGCTCTGTTCGATTCGCTAACAAAAACCTGACCCAAATCTAATGTTCTTTTGTCAAGTATTTTTCATGTTTCTGAATTAAATTTATAAAGGGATAGTTCGCCCTGAAGTGAAATTTTTTTCATTATTGACTCACCCACACATGTTGTTCTAAGCCTGTATGAGCTCTTTCTCCTGGTGAATACAAAAGTGAATATAAATTACGAGAAGAAGATAAAATACTATTGAATGCCATAGCCTTTCTTTCTACAGTGAAAGTCCAATGTGATCTCATGAGAATACTTTAAGTGTGATTGTACCACACATAAAGTACATTTACTTATGTTTTCATAATGAAATGTATAATATTGACGTGTTAACAGGACTAATGCGTTAGTTACTTGCGTATTAACACGTTTACAGACGTACAGATTTGTACATATTCCTATTCTTATTCTTATAATAGCGTTTCTTACTCATATTAATGACATGTTTTCATTTATTGAAGAGTTTACTCATTTACCTGTTTATGACTTTCAGAGAATTACAAAATATTAAACAAGACTACACTTTAATACACTAAAATTAATAGCATTTTTGTAATCATTTAACCATTTTGTCATAAATCATTTGTTTTTACCATGAAACACTTAAGCCGAATTTATACTAGGGACGTCTGCATATGTGCGCCGTCCGCATGAAGTCATTTCCGTCATCAAGAGGGTCCGCGGACATCCGCCCGGACCGTCCGCGTGCCGTCCAAAATTTGAGACTATGCATACAGTGTGCTTACAGTCCACGTACTCCATTCTTAATTGTGGTTGTCCAGTGTTTGTCACAAGATGGCGCCAAACAGTAATCTTTGTTGGCGCGGAGGGATTTTAAACATACAAGTAGTACCGGCTATGCGTTATTACTTTGGAGCGGTTATTATTTGAAAAGAACGAACCTGCAAATGTCTCAACTGACCAATCAGAATCAAGCATTCCAGGGAGCCATGTAATAACGCGCTTTAAGGCGTTTTCTCATTTGCAATAATAATTACACCACAACACAAATTCACAAAATATGTTAATTTTATTAATTTGCTAAAATCTATGGAATGATTTTACGGACAATATTAAAAAGAATTGCAAGTTGTATTTCCAATTGCGTTTCCTACTCGTGGGTGTAAAAAATGTACAGATCCTGCCAAAACTCAAATGAACTTGCAATATCCTTTGCATTTGCGTTTTCAATACCTTCACATAAACTTATCAATCACAGTGTTGGGGGTGGGGTTATAGTATAGGGCGTGTTTGTATTTGTAAGTGACGTCAATCACAATTGACCACACTTCAGCTGCTAAACGGCCACAAGGAGAGCACAAGAAAAGCTAAAATGATAACGCAGAAAAAACATTATGAATATTAAATTATATATTACCTCAGTTATATTTCAGCAACGCAAATTCAAAGGGGATTGCGATTTCATATGAGTTTTGGCAGGATCCGTACGCAATGCCAGAGGAAGTGAAAGAGCAAATGGTGAATTGCAATTGAGATTGAAATATGAATGGTCATAACTCGAAAGAAATAGGAAATTCAGTTGCAAATGGACTTTGCTTTTCCATTTGAAATTTGGCATTTATTGTACGTTCGTGTAAACGGAAATGCAAACGGTTTGTATACTCCAGAGAGGATCGCGGTTGAAGCACATCATCATTTTAACTACTTTTGGTACTAATTTTGCAATTTCGCAATAAATAAATTGTTGTGATGACACTTGTCTGTCTGTTATGCTTTTTATTTGTAACAGTACATGATTTTATTGTATTAGCGGTTTAAAATATCTTACATTATATTTAAAATTTTTGGTATAAAAAGGGTTTGGGTTTAGGGTAAGGTTTGGGGTAGGGTTAGGGTGGTAACATTATCGATATAATGGTTAAAGTAAAATATGCTCATTTTCCAGCTCCCCAGAGTGAAACATTTGATTTTTACCGTTTTGGAATCCAAGAGGCGCAATGATATTACGTAGTGCCCGAAAATATTCCCCTGCTACTGAAAGTTACTAAAGGGATTATTTCCGGCTGATGTGTAATATCATTGCCCCTGCTGCAGCCATGTTACGGCAGCAAAGTCCTTGATTATTACGCCAGAATGAGAGTATAGTTCCTAGCCATATCTGCCTAGAAAATCGCAACTTTTAATTTTCCGTCAGTCTTAGTACACAATGTAACTACAAAAAAATCTAGTCTTGAATAGGAAAAATATTGAAACTCTTTGGTTATTTTTGAGTGCGATGCTAATGGTCTAATCAGATTCAATGGATTGTGCTAAGCTATGCTAAAAGTGCTAGCACCAGACCCGGAGATCAGCTGAATGGATTCCAAAAAGGTTAAAATCAAATGTCTAACTCAAGGGGAGCTGGAAAAGGGGAGCTGTTGCCTTTTTGTGATAACCATCATTCATCAAAAATCTTCTTTGGCCTTCAACAGAATAAAGAAACTCATACAGGTTTAGAACAACTTAAGGGTGAGTGAATAACAAAATTTGATTTTGGGGTGAACTATCCCTTTAATGCCTTCTGGTACATATTTTGTATTGACATATTGCTTTTAAAATCTTTCATGAAATGCAGTGCCCATACGTTTCCCTTACTTTTGATCTTTCTGATCTTTACCGCATTTAAAGGTTGGCTCATGGTCTTAACCCACGCTAGAGACAGACACGGCGCCCGTCTCAAGTATGTTTACTTCAAAGCAATTAAAAAGAGTGCAGACGAAAACATCCCTAAGAGGACTCTGGTTTTTAACAAGCATTATGTCAAACATAATCCCAGGAGAGCGATTTCTGTTGCAGCTCATGGGGTTAATGTATCTCTGTCTAGCATTATCTGTGCCGTGGAGACCTACACTCTGCTTGTTCGAAGGACCTTTCTGTTTAGGGTGGCGTGGCTGGAAATTGCTTCTGTCAGGATAGATAAGCAGTTTTGGGTGTAGTGGTCTCCGAAGCTCTACACGAGTCTTATGCTTTCAGTTCTTTCTAGTCTCTGGGCATTTCATGCTGCTGTTCGTACACCAAAGCGGTTACATTATAGGTGACGTCAACATGTACCATTCCAAATCTTTTACAATGCTTGCGTGCCAAAGCCACATTTTACACACGAATACATTTGAATACTAAAGAGATGCAACCTGGCTGTGAACTTTTAACGAGTCTGTATTTTAAATGCAGGTAGTAAGTTTCATTAATTTTAAAGTGGTTTATACCTTTGCTTTAAACAAGTAGTCAAGGGCACATCACTACCAGGGTTCAGCTTAACACAACACAAAGCTGGCAGCTATCAAGACTCATTCATTAAAACCAAGGACAGGTCCATCAGTGGAGAATGAAGGGCGGACGTAATTGAATTCGTTAGAGAAAATTAATGACAATTGTAATCGACATTTCATTTTTGCACGTTTTCCTGACAGGCAATAAGTGCCATAGTTATGAAATAAAGTGCGTGATAACCTTACCACATAACAAATTCCTCTTCAAAACATTGTGATGTACAGTAAGGAAAATACAAGTCAGATGCAAACGACAGATCGCCTCTATTTTCCCATTTACCAAGCTTTATATCATAACACACTTTCATGAAATTGGCCTCTGTGGGATATATATGAGGCATTTTGGCATATTTACAGCACATCCACATTTGTTAAGGTTATACTCACAGCATAGCAGCTTTCCCTTGAAATGAAAGTAAATGAGCACTTTGGTTGGTTGTGTTTGATATTTTCAGATCAGATTCGGTTAGACATGACGGTGAACAGCTGATATAATGAGTCAGGCATTATCATCTGTCTGTCAGGAGATTTTTTCTGCTTTTTCAGTTCATCTTCCCTTGATCGTGTGAGATGAAATATCATTGCATGTTTGTTAGGAGGACTCAATACATATTCAACGAAGCCAATAGTTTTATTCTTTAAACATGATAATAATTCACTATATGTCAATTAAAGTGCATGCTGCATATCGTCTCTGTGAGGTTTGTGAAGTGATTATATTGTGGGTTGATAATGACCTGTCACCGGATGGTAATGTGTTTGAATATTCCATTGAAACAGCGTGAGGTTCAATAGGTGAGGTGAAGCTGAGTTAACACATTTTAATGCAACATGCAAGTGTTAAAAAATAATGTAATGAGACCATGCTTAAAGGGATAGTTCATCCAAATGAATATTCTGTCATCATTTTCTCATCCTCATGTTGTTGTAAACCTGTATGAATTTATTTTTCTCAAAAGAAGATGATAAATGATGGTAACGGTACCCATTTAATTCCATCATATTTGTTTGCAAGCTAAAGCGATGGTCATTTCAGATCTCTCTGTATGTATGATATCAAGCTATAGCTATATAAGATTGAATATTTCACGTGCTTTCCTCCCGAGAATCAACCTGCTAATCAAGTGTTAATGAAAGCAGCGCTTTCGGATGAAAGTCCCCCGCACATCATAATGAATTTTAACAGTTCCTCTAAATAAGATACTGATGAAGTATTTGTTGCATGTTTTAGTTTAACTTTGTTCCTTGCTGTCTCGACCTGTACAGTCCCTCTGCAAATCATTTTCACATTATCTGCTGTACTTACATAATTAGGACATTCTGCTGGAGCTGAGCATAAGGCGAATGTATATTCATAAGATCTGTATTGCTACACAGCCAGTTACGATGTTTCTGTGTGTTGTGTCTATGCCTCCATATGCTTCATATAAATATGTATCTGAAAATCTGCTTAATGCAAATATGTTATTTCTTTCCTTGCATAAATATATATGAAGGCATTGGAAGACCTCACAGTTGAGTATAATGGTATCTATTAGGTAGCTTCTACATCACAATTAAAAAACAATATCTAACAATATATTTTTATAACTGAGCAGAAAGAAACATGGGACCTGTTTATAATTGTGTGTATAAAAGTTTATAAAAGGTGTAATTCAACCAAAAGTAAACCTTAGCCCATATTTTACTCACCCTCAAGCCATCCTAGGCATATATGACTTTCTTCTTTCAGTCTAACACAGCTAAATTAAATTATATCCTGGCACTTATTAGCTTTGTAATACACTGTAAAAGATATTTGTTGGTTCAACTTAACTCAACTTGCCTAACTGCAAGTTAACACCAGCCGCGTTTGAGGCGTCAAAATCCTATCTACAGTGTCTAGTTTGCCGCTTGAAAATTTTGAGCGAAGTGGACGCGCGGAAAAAGCAAGCATTTGACGCACGTCAGAGGCGAAATCCGCTTCTTGTGGGAGGGGCAAGTGCTATGCGGTTGTCTGTTTGCAAGATGGCTGATGTTGATTGTACATTCATCAAGGGAGTTACCGGTTTGTATTTGGTCACCTTACTATAGGGGGAAAATAGTTAAAAAAGGCGAGAATGCCGCGGGTCGATAAACGTCATGTGACTCAAAAGTGAAATGTGTATTTACAACTTACCAGGTTGCCCAATGTCCTCACTGACACTCTTCCAAGCGAGGTCCACTTTATTCCTGTCTCTATAGAAATAAGAACTTGTGTCGTATAGCTCCAGGTGACTGCTCACGAACAATATCAAGCGTTCCTTGAATGAGTGACTCTGGGCGGGGCTGCCGTCACAGGGGCAAGCAGGCTCCTGATTGGTTAACGCGGCGCGAAAATCCGCCAAAGTTAAAATTTTTCAACTCGGCTGTCAGACGCAAATTCGTGTGAAAAGCAAAATGCACAAAAAGTACCATTCGCGCATACTACATACGCTAAATTTGCACCATTCGCGATAACTACACTCTAAAAAACAAACGGTGCTATATAGCACCAAAACAGTTGCTTTGGATCGTAACGATAGAAGAACCATTTTTAGTGCCATATAGCACCGGTGAAGAACCAGTGAAGCACCAGTGAAGCACCAGTGAAGCACCTGTGTAGAACCATATAGTGCTATGTAGAACCATATGTGGTGCTATATGGCCCCTATATGGTTCTACACTGGTGCTTCACTGGTGCTTCACTGGTGCTTCACTGGTGCTTCACTGGTTCTTCACCGGTGCTATATGGCACTAAAATGGTTCTTCTATCGTTACGATCCAAAGCAATTGTTTTGGTGCTATATAGCACCGTTTGTTTTTTTAGAGTGTAGATGCGTGAATGAGGCGGAATCGCGTCTACCGCGCTAAACGCCTCATTCGTGCCGCGAGATGTCCTCGCGTCTTCACATTGACCTAACATTGAAATCACTCGTGCTTGATGCCTCTACCGCAGCTGGTGTAAACGCAGCATTAAAATTTTTATTAATAATAGTTGACACAAAGTTAAGATTTTTGAAGTTAAATTAACTAAACATTAAGGTAACTTACTTTAAGTTGAACCAGCACACTTTTTTTACGTCCGTCATTGAATAGTGCCCCATTTTTAAAGCTCCAAAAAGTGCATCCATCCATGATGGGTCTTGGTAAGGAAACATGTATATATCAAACTTTATAATCTACTGCTGTATGCCTGTTTACAAGAGATGTGAGGTCAGGCGGAAGGCTTATTTCTGACCCCCAAAAAAGACTGTATTTAATAACTGTATGGATTACAGTTTCTGATGAATGGGTTTGTTTTTCTAAGTTTGGGGCACTTCCAGTTCCATTATAAAGCTTAAAAGGGCAAGCATAGTAATTTAATATAACTCTAACTGTATGTAAAGGGACTGTAAGTAGGATTTTAAGTGTTTTATTAATCAAAATCAATGTCTTTATTCATAAATATGTCCTCAATGGTGTCAAATGACCTCTGCCAATGATCTGACTTTTCTTTGTAAGCTTAGAATTTCTTCTCTTTACTTACATTGAACGGGTAAGTCCAAGGAGGCTTCCATGTGGTTCCGCCATACTGATAAACTAATAAGAGAGAGGGACATAAAGCAAAGCCTACTACAACGCGTTTCCACAATTCGTTTTTGTTCAGAACACGTGAACCAGCTGAAACGGACAAGGAGATCAGCGATTACATAACGGCTACCGTAGTTGCAACACGCATTTGGAAAAGCGAGGCGCTAGAAAGCACTATTTGTTAAAATGCAAAATACAATTTCACCACTAGATGGGGGTAAATCCTACTTACTGTCTCTTTAAGGATAAGTAAAACTATTCAATGAACTATTCCTTTAAGGCCTTTTGTTCATTGTATGTATATGTTATAAAGTAGTTCTGCCATATAGCTTGCCGTGTAACAAAACATATTTCAACATCAAAGCCCAATTTATAAAAAAAAATCGACAGTTCCTGGCTTGTTATTTTCTTATCCAATGCCATTACAAGTGCTCCTGTATAGCTCAGTGGTAGAGCAATGCATTACTACCGCACAAGGTCATAGGTTTGAACCCCGGGAACAAACACATGCTAAATTAATGTATACTGCAATGTAGGTCGCTTTGGATAAGCATCTGCCAAATGCATAAATGTAGTTGTTATGTGTCCAGATACTTTTTATAGACATTGTATAAGAGGAAATTTATATTCATCATTTTAAAGTGTTGTCCTATCATTTCCAATTGGGCGTGCAATGTATTTGACCTCTGTCTCTGTTCAACTATTGCAGTGGAGGGTTGATTTTAATTTGTTTTTGGCTCACTGTGTTGTTGATAATGTACTGTGGCCCTTATATTTAGTCCATGCCAGACCCAGAACAAGTGCTGTCTGACTGTGGAGGTACAGCAGGATGGATTAGCTCTCCTCATAAATGTTAACACTTGTTGACCCATCAGAAACAGACATAATTATCCACTGTTGAGTGAGTGTATGAGTATGTGCATGAGTGTTTTACTGTATGCATGTCTATGCGGTTAAAAACAGCACGTTTTTTTTCTGTCAATCTTTGTTATATATGAAACAAAAGACTTTATTGCACTTGAAAGCAAACGTTTAAGGACTTAAATAGAATAATTCTTTAAATAAAGATGACAACAACTTGCTTGTTCTGGACATAAAAAGCATACAAGGTAGACCACGCATGAAATTAATAAAAATGCACAATATGGCCCATTTACATATGCTTATCATATCAAAAACTTTGAATATTATCTGTCTCTTTCAAGTAAATGATTCCCCATCATGAACTGTGGGCATTCTGCTCGCTGTGGACATTCGCAGCAAGCAACAATCATAGCTAGACACACATCATTCACAATGCCTGTTAAATAGACTCCCCCTGTGGAAGCACTCGGATAGGTTAAAGGTCAGAAATCTTTGTTTCTAAGGGAGATTTGTGATGCAGCTGCTTTTGTGTCAGAGTAACACATTACACACGCAGGCACCTATTGATTCTGAACAGCTCGTGTTGGGATTTTTCCCCAGAACAATCGCAGCATGTGCCACGGTAACACTCATGCGCACAGCGGGAAAACGCCGGCTTCCTCGGAAATGTCAAAAGCAAGTCATTCAGATAATAAATGCCTTCTGAAACAAGCCCTTTGTTTATTATTTCTGCCTCTATCTGTCTAGCAAACCCCAAAAGGTTTGCAGTTTTGAAGTGAAGACATCAAAAAAGAAGATAGTTACTGTACTGGTATGTCTCTATACTGTATACATAAATAAATAAAGAGTGCGCGTTCCTTTCCCAGAATACACTTTGCTTATCTTCATTTTTATAATGAAGTAATTTTTATTTTTGCAGTCAAGCTATGCACCTATCATATTAGTACCTCAGAGGTAGGGGTGCGCGGAGCAAAACCTAACGCGGGGTTAGTTGTAACATGGACTGTTTATATTGTTGCACAAGGTTGAGCGTTTAATTTTTCTGGTATTTATTTCACGCTGCCAAAAGACGATCTCCCGCAAATTAGAGTTGTGACGTTCGCGAACGAACCGATTCTTTTGAACGGCTCACAAACATGAACGATGGGAGCCGAGTCGCGGCTGGAGGGGAGCCGTTCTTTCTGTCGTTCTTTTTTCCAATGCGTGTTTCACACAGATGCACACAAATTAGCTCCCCCGCGAGACAGAACAGTTATAGGGGGAGGGGCGCACCCAGCGGAGGGGTTGTTCATTTAAGACTTGAAGGGGCTGATGTCCTATTTGCAAAGTTTACATTAGTAATAGTAGTAATATTGGACTGTATGTAGACATTTCCATTTTATTTATTCTAAAATGTGGAAGTGTTTGTAGTAAAAGCTATTTTGCACAGAAATTCATTGCAGCAGGCTTTGTTTTTGATATTTATTTGTGAGTAGGTATTGTATGAATAACATAAGACAACGTAGCTGTACACATACACACACTTTGTACTACAGATAAATCCAAAATAGTGATGTCACTGTCTAATGTTGTGCAACCCTATGGAATATAGTCTACACACGACAAATGAGGTAATGATCAATATTTCAGAATAATTCAAACTCAGATATTGGTGTGTGATATCTGAGTTTTAATGATTTGACTACAAATCTAACCTCATCATTCCTCCCAGTGATTATTTACAGTTTTACAGGATAAACTGAGATGCCCCCAAGCTGGCTTCTTAAAACTGACTAAATATTTAAAAAGAGCCAAATGAGCCGTTCTTTTGAACGGCTCTTTGAAAGGAACGGATCGCCAAGATCCGGATCCCCTGAAAGAGCCATAAATCCCATCACTACCGCAAATGATTGAAAATGTATAATGGTTGTCCAGAGAGTTATTGATGAACGAGTGTTTTGGTGGCATGTAAGTAAATTTTTTATCATATGTTTTTTCTAAGTTGGGTGTGTAAGATACCAAATCCAATGCTATGTCATATTAATCAGTGTCTTGTTGACTAAAACATAGCATCGTTTTGAAATATGTCTGCAGCTCTTAGCAACTTTTTGGTGGGCTTGAAAATATTTTGACCCAACGGGGTTAATTGTAACGCCTCAGTAACTAACCCCTCAGCACTTACGATATGAAAACCGCTAACGTTAGCGTAATTCTTCATAATGAAACGAATGGCTAAAATCAGACTTTAATGCTTATTATCTATTTTTTAAATGTAGTATGGTTATTACAGACTGGGTCACATATAAAAATATGTTTTGTCATAAGTGTGCTGCTTTTTCTCACATATGTATCCATTGTTATCCATTTATAATTGAACTACTGTTAAAAAAAGGGCTGGATGAATGAATAAAGTGTGGATACCTGTCTATTATAGACAGATATATAAAAAATATAAATTTTAAGTATATAGACAAAATAGTATTGAAATATTTGCCTGCAAACTTAATTTTTAGCAAGTGTTACAACTAACCCCCTGCCTGATACAATTAACCCCACCTATGAGGTAAGTTGTAACGTTTGCACTTCTGTCACGTTTGGTGTAATTGTTTAAGAATGGTAAGTACTAGAAACAAACTTCTGATGTTCATTTGTAGCAGATATGTGTGTGTTGCTTGTGTAAAAATATTATTAATCAAACTCAAATATTTTTTAATGATTGAGCCAAAACCAAAACGCATTAGGTTGTGCCCCGCTCTCCCCATCATAATGGTACCAAATAGAGCTTATTAGTACGTCAAAGATACATATAACATATCTCAAAGGAACATACTGTAATGGTACCAAACATGACAGCTAATGAGAATTTGTGTTTGGAAAGAAAAGCTTTTGAAACATGAATCTGAGTGGTTTGTACTTATTCTGCACAAAGGTGGATATTGAGGGAGATGGATCAATTTGTTTTTTAATTGATTTGGAGAAGAAATCCAAGAGACGGGTAAGCCAAACACCTTGAGCATTGCATTTTTCTTATTTTCTGGTGGTAGAGGTGATCCTAAACTTTTCATTATTGCTCATCAAAGGGTTAAAGGTCTAGTCAGGAAGTTTTAGCGACATCTAGCAGTGAGACTGTGAATTGCAACCAACGGCTCACCCGTCCACTTCAAAATGCATAGTAAAGCTATATGGGAGCCGCCACAGGACAAACACGTCATCGTCTGAAACAATGTAGTGATAAAACGCACTCTATAAAACCATTTGTCCGTTTAGTGCTACACTGTAAAAAAAAATCCGTAAAAATTGCAGCTGAGTTGCCGGTAATTTACCGTAGATTTAAATTTATGTTATTTACTGGCAACATTTTGTTCAAAGTTAAATGAACATTTAACATTTACAAGTCTTTGTCTTTACAGAGTAAAACTAAAAAACAGCATCAAGCAAAACATTATGGGAAACAAAATCTGAAGCAAAAAACAGAAAAAGGTTGATGATGATTTCTGATTCCCAGAATGCTTTGCATGAGGCTGTTTTTGTATAGTTTTATTCTGTAAAGATAAAGACTTGTTAATATTTAAAATTTATGTAACTTTGAACAAACTCTTGCCAGTAAATAACATAAATGTAAATCTACGGTAAATTACCGGCAACCCAGCTGCAATAACATTGAAATTTTTACGGACTTTTTTTACAGTGTACTGTAGAAACATGACGCCGACTTCCATGTAAATGCGGTGTATGTACTGTAGATGAAAACAATATTTTGTAAGGTCTTCTTTACACACCACTGAAAACATAGTTGTGTATATTTATTATATTCCATTTCTGTCAATAGATCCTCCTAAATTTTACACATTGTACCTTTAAAAGCAGAAAAGTGTAAGGTTATCAATAGACATAACTGAAATAACTGCATTAAATCACAGCAAATAACTAAACATCAGACTGAATATCAGCTAGACATTTGATTTGTAAGCATGTCTGAACCCTCCTCCCCTTTATGAGCTCTGGAGCCAGAAAAAGCTTGCATTCACTACAAAGGCACTTGGATGAAACTTCAGGCTTGTGTTTAATCCACAGTGACCCACTCATACCACACACTGGCAAGGTCAAGGGGTCTAATAAGAAGGTGAAGCCATTAGGGCAATTAGATTGAGCTACCTTGTCATGGAAGAAGAGGTGATGAGTCGAACAGGAAGACTAGACAGATGTTTTTAACCACCCACTTCATCTCAACTCGTCTTAACTGCATGAGAAATTACAGTGGCATGCTAGCGCCACCCTGTGGATACTTGGAGCACAGCACCCAAGGCTTTTCTAACCCCAGGCTTGCTGTGTCACAGATGGCAGCGTGCGCGGGTGTGATTCTTTAAAGCTGGCAAAGGAGCAATCGATTAACAGCGTTAAGAGAAGATGCTTAAATCATTAATACAACTGTCTGGAGACAGACACACTTTCCATGGATCTCTGTCAGGTAAATAGCTTAGCCAATGGGTTTTATTTTAGTCTCTGTGAAATCAAAACTGAAGTTTTTTGGCTTTTACTGTGAATATGTTAGCTACTAGGATGTATGTGTGCTTCAAAACACTGACAGGATTCATATTTAGTAGATATGAGCATTAAAAGCTTCTCTCACTTCTACCAGATTAATGATTTTTATGTCATCACTTCAGCTCAGGGTTGGCAGGTCTGCATAAAAAAACCAGCCCAATAGCCAATCAAAACTATCCCAAATATAGCCGTGACCTTAGGTTACAGGGACACTCCATTTTTTTTTTAAATAGGCTGATTTCCAGCTCCCCTAGAGTTAAATATTAGATTTTTGCAGTTTTAGAATCCATTCAGCCAATCTCTGGGTCTGGCGGTACCACTTTTAGCATAGCTTAGCATAATCCATTGAATCTGATTAGACCATTAGCATCGTGCTAAAAAATAACCAAAGAGTTTTGATATTTTTCCTATTTAAAACTTGACTCTTCTGTAGTTACATCGTGTACGTAAAATTAAAAGTTGCGATTTTCTAGGCCGATATGGCTAAGAACTATACTCTCATTCTGGCGTAATATTCAAGGACTTTGCTGCCGTAACATGGGTGCAGCAGGCACAATGATATTACTCAGCAGCTTAAAATAGTCCCCTTAGTCACTTTCAATAGCAGAGGACTATTTTCGGGCACTGCGCAATATTGCGCCTCCTGCAGCCATGTTACAGTAGCAAAGTCCTTGATTATTACGTACGTGCATGTGGCTCTCCTGATTTTCCTAAATGGTTGATGTCCTCAGGGCAACATTATGTTTTCAACCAACATTTCAATCAACCAATCAAATTTCAGAAATAAGTTTATAGTTTGTTTTAAGTTTAAGCTTACAACCAGGATTAGTTGTTTCTAGACCATTGTTTTTCACTTATCACGTCCCTCTGATTTTAGGGTTTGGTTATGGTTGGGGTGGGTTTAGGTTTTATTGAGAAAAATGTTGTCCTTGGGTCAACACAATATGTTGCCCTGAGGACATCAACCACTTGGAAAAATCAGTTCGAGCACGTGCATATAATGGAAACCACACGAACATGTAGTGAATCATAAGTTATCCAGAGATATTGGGATAATGTTTTGTGTGTGTTGCTTGCCTGTGGGACGCCTCAAGGACCTTTGCTTTATTTTAAAAGTAGCATTGCAGCTGTTTGTCCTTTATAAATCTGATAAAACTAAAGACTTTCAGGGATAAGAGGGATGCAATATAGGTAGGCCTACTCAAGATTAACATGAGATTAGCAGAAACAGCGTGTGTTGACCTTTAAAACAATATACAGACCTACCATCCCCTACCTAAAATAAATTTTTTACATACACTTTCCAACATCAACCCATTTTAAAAGTAGTCCAGTTCAGTGATAAAACCACAGATTTGGCATCGCTGCTTCAGCTTCTCTTCAGATTCCAGACTGGGAACCTACTGGCTATTTTAAAAAGGGAAGGGCCCAAAATGCCCCGCCCCAACTTCTGTTCTGGTTACACAGATTGTAAGTCAATCATCTGAGCTGTGATTAATATGACTAATTAACTGCAAGTAATGTCAAGTAATGTGTACAGCTGCAAAACAGAAATGCAGTGAGTACATGATGTAGGGTGGCTACAATACTATGACACACACATTCTGGTACTCTGTGTAAGTGGGAGGCACTGAATTATGATCTCCATTACAATTATGTTTTGAATCACCACTCAGCAAAGACATCTTCATTATAACGGATTGGTCATAATAGATCATTATGCAAAGAAGTGAGGCTCTGTATCCAAAAACAAATTGGAAGGGCTTTCGCCATTGTTTGATCTGTGAGTGTCGACAGAAGTCGTGCTAAGTGGAGGGCTGTTCTTGGCACGCACTGCCTGGCATTTACATACAGATCCAGCTGCAATGGCACTCTGGTTCATCAGTGCATCCCACTTTGCAAGTTGACTTTTTGGCCCACGTTTGGCAGCCGAACAGTTAGAAATAAGCATTTTACACACAGTTGGAGTGGGCATTCGAAGGGAGCATGGGGATGACAAAATCCCGGAAATTAGGCTTGTCGGCACGGCATGCACCACTGCCCTCTGACGTCTCGGCTTTCCAACCTTGAACCAGTTTGTTAGCCTCCCAAATAAACAGCGACGGGGTAGAGATATGAATTGCATAAATGAATGAATAGATCAACAAAGGAAAGTGAAGGCCGAAGCTGGTCCCCTGGCGATCTAGGGGTTTGGGCTCTATGGTTAATGATTAGCAAATAGCTGGAAGCAAAGATAAAATTCATTTGGACATAAAAATGGCTAGCACATGGAAATTTCAAAAAATGACTTTTACCTGACAAATCCCAAAGCGTATCTTCAGAAACACTCTCGCTTTTTGCCTCGGGCACTCGATTAATGTACATGCTGTTGTGCTTTTATAACACTTTAAAAATGTTCTTTGAGACATTTTTATCATGTTTCTACATGGCTTTCAGTTTAAATCATTTTTTGCATTGTGATGTCTCAAAATCAAACAGTAATCAAAGTGGAAATATATTTACATCAAAAGAAGTGCCCTTTAAATGCCAAGTGAATTAATACACTTAGCGTGCTAACCTGGCAACAAACATTGGCACAAATTCTGAGGACAAGTTAACCGTGAATGTGTTTTTCTAGCGAGTTACACTTACAAAATGTTTTATGCTGGTGCTGGTTAATTGGCTCAGAAAACTATTTATGCATTATACGCCCTACTCTTCCATCTGTCCCTTCACATGAATATCCTGAATTATTGTTTGAATATGGATGAAACAGGCCACATGTGACAACTTCATGAAAAATTAAGATGAAACTTCGATTTTAGTGTGTTTAATTGATGATAAAGGTGCTGTAAACATTTTTGCTAACTTCTGCCAGAGTTTAGAAGCTCTTCGAGTACACGCCTTCAGCCAATCCAAAGTCAGGAAATCGAAACATGCATAATGATTGACAGGCAGAGAGGGTTTCTGATTTAGATATCCCTGTACATTTTTAGACCCTACCAAGCAAGCAATTTTGCGTTTAGAAGAGTAATAGTCGTCTAAACCCAGCCCAGACGTCTAGGCTAAAACAAAACAAAATTTGGGCGGTCAGTGAAAATATATTAGACGTCTAACCATAGCCCTAAAATAAATGAAATAAATAAATGAAACCAAATGCCTGGTTATCACTGTTGACTGCTTACTTCTCAAGTTATTTTGGCCAAAACGACTTTTATTTTGGCTAGAAATGGGTTACTCATAGCCGGACAATATCGGGTCAATAGCTAACCTAAATGGTGAAATGATGGCTATTGCATTCTGGGTAATGCATGCCCTGGTATCTTGATGTATAAGGGTGAAAATGGTTGGTTGAAATAAGCTATGGCTTCAGGCTAAACATTTTTCAGTTAAATTCGTGAATCATATATTTTAATGTGAAAATAAATATGTATGATTTCTGGAGAATAAATGAATCGAAACAAATCGAATCGAAACGAATCAATCAATCAATCAATCAATCAACGAACCAACCAACCAATGGTGAATAGTGAATGGTCAGTCAGTCAGTCAGTCAATGAATCAATCAATCAATTAATGAATCAACGATCAATGAATGAATCAATCAAACAGTCAAACAATGAATGACGAACCAACAAACCAACAATGAATTAATGAACGACCGAATGAACAAACTAATGAACCGACCAACCAATCAGTCAAACAATGAATGAACCAACCAACCAACAATGAATGAATGATTGAACGAATGAACAAAATAGTCAGTCAGTCAAACAATAAATTAATGAATGAATGAATGAATGAATAAGTCAGTCAGTCACTCAATCAATCAAACAAAAAAATGAATAAATGAGCGAATGAATGAATAAATGAATGAATGAAGGAATGAATGAATGAGTCTGTCAGTCAGTCAATCAATCAATCAATTAATCAATTAATCAATCAATCAATCAATCAATCAGTCAAACAGTCAATCACTCAATCAATCAAACAATAAATGAATGAATGAATGAATGAAGGCATGAATGAATAAAGGAATGAATGAATGAGTCTGTCAGTCAGTCAATCAATCAATCAATCAAACAGTCAATCACTCAATCAAACAAACAATAAATGAATGAATGAATGAATGAATAAAGGAATTAATTAATGAGTCAGTCAGTCAGTCAGTCAATCAATCAATCAATCAGTCAAACAGTCAATCACTCAATCAAACAATAAATGAATGAATGAATGAATGAATAAATTAATGAATGAAGGCATGAATGAATAAAGGAATGAATGAATGAGTCATTCATTCATTCACTCACTCATTCATTCATTTATTGTTTGACCCCCTTAAGACACACATCTTATCCATGGTGTTCCAAAATGGAACCGTTTACACCATCTTTAAAAGCACTAATACATTAAATTACATTACATTACAATACGTTCCTTTAAATATAAACAAAAGGATATAAATAAATAAACCTTACAGTCAGTAATGCTATATAGCAAAGTTTTTTGTGCCTGCGGTCACCCGCGGTTACGAGTCATCCAAAAATATTTTTAATGATATTCGGGTTGCGGTCGGTCGGGTTATTTGAAATAAATATGTCAATTAACTATTTTAAACAATTACTACTTTTAAAAATGCGGGCCATGGATCGGGTCGGGTACAATATATTTTTTTTTTGCGGTCCCAGTTGAAAACATCGGTCAGGTGCGGGTTGTTTATACATTGACCCGCGCATCACTGATAGAAACATCATTGTTCCTATAGTGTACTTTTGTTAAAATGGCCGCAGACCTGCATGGGACAAATAGAGCTGAGGTCCTGTTCCACCGCAGTGATTTCTTGGCACGCGTTTTCGACTGGCAGAGGTAATTCCTGGTAGATTCTGTGGCCTTTTGCATACTGGCTGGACTGATAGTGATTCTACTAAACCATAAATACCAGCTCCATCCCTAGGGCCGAGTGACTGGCAAAGTGGCGGAGAGAAACCAACTTTTCTTTTTTGCATTCTTCTAAGCTCGACTGCTCCTCGTAAATCAACGGACGCTATTGCTGTTAATCTTCTTCACTTCGTCACAAGCTAAGATCAATGTTTCGTTTTCTGGGCGAAGGAAAGTAATGAATCATTAGCCTCAGAAAGCTCTGAAGTGTGAATCGTCTCTCGTGAAATAAAGACTGCGTCATACTAAACCCTGCAGCTCCTGCCATAAAAGACAACTTTTGAAAATAAATCGTTCATACGCATGGACAGGTTTTCACCTCGCTGATTCTTGATTTGAAACTTATGAAATGCAGAGAACATGCAGTTATTGTACTGTGTGTGTGTGTTACCACAACTTATTTCAGCAATTCTTTTGCATTATTTCTTTTCTTCAATTTTCTTTTTAGAAAACCATAATTAGAAAGTCAGATAGTACGCTTCAAATTATGAACGCCAAATAATAGCATAAGCCCAATTACTAATACGTTTTTTCATTACCTTGGTGGAAAAGGATAAGGGTGGAAAAATGAGAAGAGGAAGAGAGAGAGAGAGAGACAAAGCGCATAATCAAATCCAAAACTAAACAATACATCACATCTGGTCATTGTCTTTCAGCTTTGCAATGTCAGAGGTAAGCCAAGAAAAAGAAAGAAATAATGGTGAGTCCATCGCCCGTTTATCAAGAGTAAGGTGCATGAAATTGGCTTTTAACCTCGCAGTTAGGAGATTTAATTGGAAATCATGCTTTTGCCAGGGGAGAGGAGGAAGGCAAGGTGTCCATGCAGCATGATTAATGACTTTTGGGACATGAGATTTTGAGATAATGAGAGGCATGGGGAGGGGCCTGGGATCAGCGAACTAGCCAATCAGGATTGCCGGACACAAGGACCTGAGGAAGATTTACAGTACTGAATGAAGATATTAAAGATGTATGATGTATAAAAACATAAGTAGTAAAATGTACTTATGTGGAACGAAGCAACAGATGCTACAATGACTAAATTTACACTGTCAACCAATTTTGCATTTCAACAGCAAACGAACGAATATCATTTTAGAATCTGATATATACCTGTGCATGTGTGCTTTTGCAAAATGAGGTGTTAGTTTTTTTTTAACCTGTTGTTTTTTTCTGTGCATTAAAGGGACACTCCACTTTTTTTGAAAATATTCTCATTTTCCAGCTCCAATAGAATTAAACATTTGATTTTTACCGTTTTGGAATCCATTCAGCCGATCTACGGGTCTGGTGCTAACAATTTAGCATAGCTTAGCACAATTCATTGAATCTGATTAGACCATTAGCATTGCGCTAAAAAATAACCAAAGAGTTTTGATATTTTTAAAATTTAAAACTTGACTCTTCTTTAGTTACATCGTGTACTAAAAACAACAGAAAATACAAAAGTTGCGATTTTCTAGGCAGATATGGCTAAGAACTTTACTCTCATTCTGTCGTAATAATCAAGGACTTTGTTGCCGTACCAGGAGGCGCAATGATATTACGCAGTGCCCACTGAAAGACACTAGGGGAGTACTTTCGGGCGCTGCATAATCATTGCGCCTCCTGTCTTAGTACATGATGTAACTACAAAAGAGTCAAGTTTTAAAAAGGAAAAATTTTTAAACTCTTTGGTTATTTTTTAGCGTGATGCTAATGGTCTAATCAGATTCAATGGATTATGCTAAGCTATGCTAAAAGTGATACCGCCAGACCCGGAGATCAGCTGAATGGATTCCAAAACTGTAAATATAAATTGTTTAACTCTAGGGGAGCTGGAAAATGAGCATATTTTCAAAAAAAGTGGAATGTCCCTTTAAGCTTTGCAATGTAATGGCAGTATATGAGCTTTGGGCTTCTGGTCTTATTTTGGTTATGAGAGAAGTTCACTCCACAGTTATTTCCTCATCACACTCAATGGTATCACATACAGGGTACCCATGTGACCGGTGGGTTGCTGGACTGGATCGTGAGACAACAGATGCCACAGTGAGTCCTGTGCCTGTGGAGGAATCACCTCCGGACCATTGCAACCCAAAACAGATGGACAGACAGAGGGAGTGAAAGAGGGTAAACGTGAAGAGCAGTCCACACAGCTTGTTTCAATATGGAACGTCAACAGCCTGGCTGCGCTTGGAGAGATATGACAGTGTAAGGGTGCCGGAGTCAATGGCAAAAAATAAAGACTCGTGTGCCGGGCCTTTAAATCTTATGGTCTAGACCGTCAAATTACTGAACAAGAGCCTGTGAAAACACAGCTAGGCGTTTTTGTTTGTGATTTACATAAAATTATCCTACATAAAATGTAGCCGGTTTTCAAAGATGGATTTATGGATTCTCTTGCCAAACGCTGGCTCCAGAGCAGGCACCCTTCAAGGGAAAATGGGTTTGGTAACACATGAGTATATTCTCTCTTTACAAATGACCTCAGTTGCTTTCGCCGTGTCAATATAAGTTAAAGTAAATCTACACACATCCAGCTTTTAAATTTCGGCAGCATATAAATCAGGCCCTTTCCACAACATATAAAAGGTGTATTTTAAATGGAGAAGTGTAATTTCCAAGCAGCAGATGAGATTCGGGAATATAAATGATGTGCTGACTGTACAAGTGTGTTGGGGTAATTCCACCTGTCGACTCAATCAGCATATAAATTCCTGCCATGCACCATTTGGCTGATAATTTATTTCACTCTTCATGCATTCGCTCATCTGGGGTCCAACCAACGCTGTAAATATTTCATATCGTCATTTAATGTTAACTTGTACAACATGACACTTGAGTGCTTCTTACTAAATGTTTGCCCGTAAATATTTTTTCTCCTGAGAAACGTTAGAGGACAGTTATCGGGGTTTTCCTACAGTGGTTGCTGACACAGTCATCCAACACGCACTTACTGGTTCAAACTCTGGCCCTGCTAATGCAAATAATCCTAAAATAGACATTAAGGCATATCACAGTTATTCTTGATATGTAAACAAAATTATAAACACTGATTATAGAATAAATATTAAGTATAAATAAACATCTATTCACAAAAGTCACATTTGATGAATTTGCATTAAACAATTACTGCAGGTTATTCGTCCAATTTATCTGATTAAAAAGAAATCGAGCAGCTTCCACTTTGTTGTTGTTTTATCGTTCTGAAAAGTATCACCTACATACAAAAATAAATGATTTTTTTAGGTGAATAATGACTCATTGTTTGAGCGGTCAAATTATATACTAGTTAAAAAATAAACATTAATGGCATTAATCAAAACACTTTGTCATTTTAAGAACACTGTCATTGCTGCTGTCATCCTTGGGACGTCGTCGCTAAACTTTCTTTGACATCGATCAGCTGTAAAATGTTTTGGTCCTGCTCGATTTTCGTTGACACTGTGTAAAATAATGGAAAGTTTTCATGAGATCCCCTGGGGTCAATGTGTTAGCATAACAGAAGCTTGATGCTGTCGGGAGGACATGCAACGGCCGACATTTTTCCATCACCCGAGTGCCTCTCACGTAATATTAAGATTTTGATTGCTTATGTTTCTTCCCCACCACAAAAAAAACACCACAGGTTTATCAATGCCATCAAAATTACTATTTTGTTTTTGTTTGTTTGTTGATCACAAAGTACATAGTAGGGAAAACTGGGATTCCGTGTGTATTCAAAGCGCCACCATTATTATTTACAATGCGTGGAATGGTGCGCTGTGATTGGTTAAGCGGATTTATTGCATTCTGCAGAGGAGGAGGACTGCCGTTTGACGCGGTTTGAAAAAAAAGGGAGAAAATCGTATTTTGCGTAAAATTATCAATTGACTTAATAATGCGTTAACGTAAATACATTTTTTTACGATACTAATTGTATTAGCGTGCGATTAACGCAATGTGCAATTTCTATTTGAACCTAGGCCTAGCACTTTATTCGATAAATTGGGACGCAGCCTTACAGTATAGTCATCAAACTTGATAAAAAAAAATTATCTTTATTTGTACGTTCCCCTTACAAAACATGGGACATGATACAATCAATTCACAGAAAAAAATGCATCAAATGCTACAACTTTGGTTGTCTAAAATATCGCTTGGGCAGCTGTGGAGAAATTGAGGAGTTACACACACCTGTTCCCACAACCAGCTCATTTATGTCAAAGCTGTTGTGTCCCTGCGGGGACTGAGGACGTGTCCTTGTGCTGATGCCAAATGTAAGTGTTTGTTTTATATATACAGGTGCTATAAAAGCCACTGTGAATGAGAGCAGTAGGGTAGCCTGTGATTTTGATATAAATACCTGACCCTTCCCTCCTCTTGA
This sequence comes from Paramisgurnus dabryanus, assembly GCF_030506205.2. NCBI lineage: Eukaryota > Metazoa > Chordata > Actinopteri > Cypriniformes > Cobitidae > Paramisgurnus > Paramisgurnus dabryanus. The sequence continues at coordinate 39,526,269 of NC_133345.1, read as the reverse complement.
CTTTCTAATTATATTAGGATTAATTGTCTGGCACCACAAGGGAACAGAGCTCTGGGTATTACCGTGTTAATACGGAGAACTTTGTCGGGGAGTCCCTGCGCAAGTGGGCGACGACCCAATAATGAGACCGGCTACAAGGTGCGACAACTTTAGATGGGTGTAAACGGCATGCTGAGGCAAACAAGAGCCTTTGATGGTGCCACTTTAACAAAGGGCATCGGATTAAAGAGCCGCTTTACCCACTTAGCCATGTGTGATCCTGGCATTGAAGTTTTCACCCGCTGGTCTGCCTTCAATCGCTATCGACCTTCCATATTGCCTGAGGCACTTTTGTATGCACCACAGTCCCACAGAGACCAGTTTTTCATCATAAATTATGTTCACCTATATTCCCCCAAATTAATCTTTGGGTAACTTGGGGTGTTTTATCATGATCGCTGTTTAAATCACTCTGTAATGACTGTGTCACTGCATTCGGCAATTTTACAGCATTAAACAGGCATTGGTTAGCTTGTCAAGTCTTTGCTGTCTCTATCCCGCAGTCTCCTTCAGGCCAAAGCTCTGCTTTTCTCTGTAATATAACTTAGCTTTCTCTCTGATGCAACTTTTGAAATGACTTTGCTAGGCTGCAGGATACAATTTCAAGTCCAACCGCTGATCCCCAAATTTGTGCACTGTACCACCTACAATGCATTCAAGTATGCAGTAACAGGCAGCCCAGAATAGTGACTCTCCCCTTCATCAAGTAAACTGTAAAACATGTCGAAATAACTTAATATCCGCCTAAAAATAGTGCTCAATACTACTGAAGGGCACATGCCATGTCTCAGCAGACCTTCATTTTGTTTTCGACAGGTAGTTAAACATGAATTATAGTTCTTTGTAGGACCTAGACCATAACCTTTACGCTGTAGGCTACGCGGCAGTTTTTTTCATACTTCTGCAATGTTGTTCGCGTCGACGTCCAATTTGTAGGCAATGTCCACACCGGGCATGTCCCAGCTTATGGCATAGGTGTGCAGGCTATAAATCACGCTTATGTCCAAACTCTCTTAACTTATAAAACAATTAAATCTTGTATCCAGTTGAAATTTGCTGTATGAAAACAGTTTCAGACACACATCTGTAACGTAAAAATGTTTTATTTCTTTATACTGTAAGTTATTTGAAAAAAGCAATAAACACAAGTGACGTCTTGTATTAATCTTTTTCTTGAAATAAAACTGCATCCCGCATCTGATCTCTCCCTGTGAGAAGCAATGTTTAAGAGTGATTACATTGCATGCAGAGGTGATGCAGGCTCACACAGCAGGAGCTGAACTAAAGCAGCACTGCTGTTATTGTTTAGCCGCAGTCTACTTCTCCTGCGCTGCTAACACCCAATTAAAGTGGCAGTCCATTGTTTATGCTCAAAATGCTTAAGGATTGACAAGAAAAATGTAGCAATTTTGCCATTGACTTTTGAGAGTTTTAATTGAGAACAAATCAAAACGAAAACATTTTTTGGCCAAGCCACACTTGAAACATTAAAGTTCACCCAAAAATGTAATAAAAAAGATTAGAGCTGCAAACGCACAGTTCTTGAATGCATTTTGTGAAACCGAACTTAGCAGTTATGTGTCTGAAACTGACGAATAAAGCATCTATTTACATATCTATGGTCCGAGGTGCGATCCATACACTGTAAAATATCCAACTTTAAAATGTTAATTCACAAAGAAAATTAAGTAACTTGAACAAAGATTTCTTTGTTGAAGGGCATCAATTCATTATTTTGTGTTCACTGAATGAAAAAAGCATAATCATTCAGCTAACAAATATTATTTTGTTGACTGGACTTAGATATATACGTTTTTGTCCAATTCGTTCACCCAACTTGCCAAACATTATTTTTACAGTGTATATATTATGGAGTGGCATTGGTTCGGTGGTTCATGTAGGTTGTCTGCAAATCGGAAGGTTGGTGGTTCAATCTCTGGCTCCGCCTGACCAAGTGTCGAGGTGTCCTTGAGCAAGACATCTAACCCCAGCTGCTCCCGACGAGCTGGATGGCACCTTGCATGGCTGACACTGCCATCGGTGAGTGACTGAATGTGAGGCAATATGTAAAGCGCTTTGGATGGCCATTAGTCTATGAAAGCGCTATATAAATGCAGTCTATTTACACTTAATGAGGCAAGGGTGTAAAGATACATTGAAGCAGTTTTAAAGTATGAAGAAATTACTGTGACGGATAAAACCTTTACCTTTTATGATGTTCAAAGAGTTTTAAAACAAATAATAAAACAAATTTTATGTAAGTAAATAAATATTAAGGATTGTGATAAATGATGAAGAAGATATTTTAATAAATTATGATAAGCACACAGTTGAAGGTACTCGTTGAATTTCATCGTATTTGTTTTTTCTACTATGGAAGTCAATGGTTACAACCATCATTTATCAAAATATCTTCTTTTGTGTTCATCAGAACAAAGAAATTCAAACAGGTTTAAAACAACGTGAGGATGAGAAAATGACAGAATTTTCATTTTTTGGGTGAACTATCCCTTTAAAGTCTCCCTGTAGTCAAAAATTGTATCAGTTAAAACTCGTCTTTGAACGTCATAATAGCATATATAAAGGTTTCATATGTCACAGCAATTTCTTCACGCTTTAAAACTGCTTCAATGTATCTCTACACCCCTGCCTCATTTATGGCGCTTTTCCATTGCATAGTACCCCACGGTTTGGTTTGGTTTGGTTTAGTTTGGGTCGGGTCAGCTTACTTTTGGGAGCTTTTCCACTGAGTTCAGTACTATGTAGTAACCAATACTTTTTTTTAGTACCACCTTGGTTGGGGTTCCAAGAAACTCGAGCTGATACAAAACGTGCCGCGAAAACACTGTAGATCACTGATTGGTCTGAGAGAAACGTCACTACCAGCGTCATCATCGCTATAATGCAAAGATTAGCTTTACCTCAGTGCTAGCTTGTGCTGTCTCGGGGAAACATTTTGTCATCTGTGCTCTGCAAGTTCCCAAACTTCCTTTTAGCAATGAAAAACATCCACAGGTTGAGAATCAGTGACACCATAAAAGTTTTTTCCAGACTTGCAGTTTGTGGCGGAACATTCGCGACGAGCACGTCCGCATTATTTATGCTTAAATGCAACTTAAATGAGGCTCAGCGGAGCGCCGTCGACTGACGCCACAGGTGTTTTTACAGAAACTGTCATGTGATACATGGTAGTGATAAACGCGATGTGCAAACATCTATTTGTGGTGGCCAATTTTAATTTTGTTGCGGACTGAGAAATAAATAAATGTATGTGAATGTACAACGACGCTCTCACTTGTATGATGTCACAGCAGTAGGCAGCACAAATTTAACGACACGCCTATAATCCCTCCCACTACGAAGTGATACTAAAGTCGATGGAAAAGCTTACCACGCCAAAGTGAGGTGAGCTGACCCGACCCAAACTAAACTAAACCGTGGTGTACTATGCTATGGAAAAGTGCCATTAGTCAGGCAAAATGTGGTGTTTTTTTGTGATTGTTGAAGGTCAAAATCCTTGAAATTGCGGGAACTTGCAAAAATTGGGGGAAATTGCAAAAACTGCAGGAACTTGCAAAAATTGCCGTTGGGGTTTGCAGCTTTTAACTATGTTCACGTCGCATAATTACGTCACTTCATAACGTTCTAATAGCAACAGGGGATATGGCAGCGCTTGTGTGAAGTAAATGCAACATTTTTAAACTTTCTGCTAAGATATATATGATTTTTTGCTACGAAAATGCAGGACATTTTGAAATGATGCAAGCCCCGCATAGATTGCGTGCGGAAATCTGCAATTTATGCGGCGAAAGTGACGCATATTTGAAAAAATGCACCCCCTGCATAAATATGCGGACTTTGGCTGATGCATCATGCGATCTCGTAATCGCGTTTTTCTGGAGGGACTGTTTAGTATACATGGATCAATGAATATGCAAATTAGCCCTCTACTCAAAAGCACAGCTCGGACCATAGATATGTGGGAATTAGTCCTCGCCTCCAATCATACCATCACCTCGGCCCATTGATATATATGCACATAGATGCATAACTGCTAAATTTGGTTTCACACAATGCATGCGTTCGCAGCACTAATCTTTTAGCGCTGATGTTAACAGATTATAGCAGTCACCCCGCATGTGTGAGCAGCACAGAAACAGAGCTGAACCAGCAGTGCTGTGATCATTTCAGCACTGAGTCTATGCGGCATCCATACATAATATCTATAACTCAAACTACCGATTCACACGGTCATGTGTCGATGTGATTGCTTGGATGTTTGTGACGCTGGAAACCAAGGGGAATTCAAACCGGCTCCAATTTTTTCAGAAAATACTCAGCAAAGCTGTTGATTGATGAATTTGCCCATGGCTTGTCTTAAAACATATTAAAAACACCACAAAGACACATAAACAACAATAAAAAATATGATATTGCCCAAAGAGTGATCACAGATATATTAAAGAAGGGTAAATGCGCCATAGTTTTTCCAGTTTGGCTCACTGGTACGTATATGTAAAGCCCTACCTTGATGCCAGGGACATTTGTCAGCACCTGTCAGTCATATCTTTTATAACTATATCTAAAAGCCTATATGTTAATTGGATTTTGCTTTCATCTTTGTTATGAGAGCACTATTGGATTGCGGACGGCAGTACCAAGAGCCGCATAAAGGCTTATGAAAGGCTTTTGATTTGATAGCTCTGAGCTTCTGTTTATGTCTTGATTGGGCTTTGTATTAAAATGTTGTCAAGAGCCTAAGTCACGCATGGCTGGTGCCAAGAAGAACTCATCCCTAAACTATGAATCAGTGCAGCTGTAATTACACTGACAATCAACAATCTCCTGAAAGAGCACTTTAAAAAAAATATTCGAGTGTCTTTTACTACGTGAACCCGGCTTCATTAAAATATCATGTTTGATGAATACTCTGAAACACAAACTCTGAACGGCAAAGTGCTAATGATTAACAGCTTTTAAAGGAGAGCCACGTTATAAATCACTCAGTAAGTTATTTAGGGGATAGACTGAACTATAAACAACAACAAGAAGTACAAAGTTAAAGATGTAGGTGTAGGTTGATCTGATTTTGGAGTTTTGAATTTACTGTATGGTATGCAACAAGGTTATGGTACTTTAGCTAGACCATCGCCACACCACCGCAAACTGTTCATCTTTTAAACTTTACTTTTAAAGAAAAGTGGTAATTGTGTTTTCAGCAGAGGATTATGGAGAAAAGATTTGGGCATTGGAAGTGGTACCAGGAAGTCATAACGCAGTATAAGCTGAAATAGAGAGAGAGCGCTTCAGGCTAGCATTACTCTCCCCACCCCTCTTCTTCCACAGGTTAGTGCTTTAAAACAGATTTGAGCTGTCCCTGTTGACACCTCATGGTTTTATTCTCAGGTAATAGGTTGCCTGGGGACGGCCAGAGAAAGGGGAATAGAGGTGGGTTGAAAAAGAACGAGAGGGCGAGAGAGAGGAAGGAAAGTTAGCAAGGACCTCTTTAACAGATTGATGTACTTACAGTTATACCTGTGGGCACCCAAGTCACCTCTACACGATCAAAGCAACAGTTACCCTTTAAATCATGATGGTCAAAACGTTGTAAACCAGGTAAGAAGCTTCAAACGCAATCAGTCTGGGGCAGTAGCGAGGCCAGAAATTTGAAACCGAGTGGACCTCGGTGAAATAGGGTGGACTGCAATGCCTACTCTCAAATTACATCATTTTACAATATAGTGGTTAAACGGATTACAGTTACAGTAAAGCAGTTGTAAAATATAAATAAACGCACACCTGTGCACATCAATAAATGCACATCTGCATGTTTTATACTAATGCTGCAAATATAGATGTTTGGCAACCAACCTCCTGTTAGGAGAAAGGATTAGCCTAATCCATTTTCATTAAATAAATAAATAATAATAATTTACTCACCACTATTTCATCCAAAATGTTGATGTCTTTCTTTCTTCAGTCGAGAAGAAATTATCTTTTTTAAGAAAAACATTCCAGTATTTTTCTCATTTTAATTGACTTTAACTCTTTCACCGCCAGCTTTTTTTAAAAAAGTTGCCAGCCAGCGCCAGCGTTTTTCATGATTTTCACCAAAGTTTAATGCCTTCCAGAAAATGTTCTTCTTTAAATATATAAACATACAATATACCAAATGAAAGAACAGACCCTCTGCTTTCAAACAAAAAAAAACGTTTCATCCTACCTTTAGTGGTTCTTTTGCAATCAGCTTTTGAATATGGGTAGGTTTTTGCAAAAACACCATATTTTGAGATAATTCAATTTTTGTGACGGACTTTTCATAGAGATCCCATTCAGAGCGATCTTTAAAACAGACACGGACATGCAGCCGCTTGCCATAGGGCAATACTTCCGGTTTTAAAAAGTTGTGGAAGGGCGCCACCTGGTGGATAATAGCGGTATTGCGGAAATACGGAAAAACTCGTCATTGGCGGGGAAGCGTTTTCTCTTAATTGACGAGATATCTCGTCAATGGCGGGGAAAGAGTTAATGGACCCCAACACTAAACACTTAACAGTTTTTTTCAACTGAGTTTCAAAGGACTCTAAGAGGCTGTTTACACTTGGCATTAACATGCGTTTTCGTCGATCGGATCACAAGTGGACGACGTTAATGCCAGGTGTAAACGGTGTTCAAAACATTTTGAGCTCATCAACTTTCGACCACTTTCAACCACATCCAGAGGTAGTCGAAACCACTTTCAATCGGATCGCTTTGGAGTTGCGGAACGCAAATGTGGTTGAATGTGTTCGAAAAGCCACACGCGACCGCCTTCTCTCCGCTCATTTATCTAATCTGAGGTATTAAACACAAGTTTTACGTCTTTTTTTCGACTTCTGGCGTGAACATACGGTGAACTGCGCTATTTTTAGCCTTTTATTGATAAAACTACTGCGGGTGTTCTCCGTAGTTTCGTTTTGAAAGCGTGAAAGTTGTGCGATAGTTCATCAATTGCGCTGAAAATTCAGAGAAAGCTCCAACATATACACGTACAAAACACTGTGCAGCATGTATACTTGCTAAACAAGCAGCGGACTCCGACATAATATTAGTTTGCGTCCATATAAACTCATAATTACTCCCGCTCGCTTTTGAATGACAGCAGAGAGACTCGCCCACCGTCTCACAGACCACCCCCTCAAAGTATTCAGGACAGAAGGGGTCGAAAGTAGACAAAAGAGACGGATTTAAATACCAGGTGTAAACGTAATGTGTCTCTCTCGTCCACTTGTGATCCGATCGATGAAAACACATCTTAATACCAAGTGTAAACAGCCCCTAAATGATCCCAAACGAGGCATAAGTGTCTTATCTAGCAAACGATTGTAATTTTTGACAAGAAAAATAAAAAATATGCACTTTTAAACCACAACTTCTCTTCTTCCTCCGGCTGTGTGGCGAGCCGTGGAAAGGTCACGTGTTACATATATGAAACGCACATTTGCAGACCGTTTTAAACAATAAACTGACAAAAAAACATTAATTATTATCATTCTCCACACTTGTAAACACTGGGGCGTAGTTTCGCATATATCATCTGTGACCTCTTGACGTGATGACGTATTGCGTGAGGTCGCGTTGGCGCACCACAGGACCAGATATAGACAAGAAGTTGTGGTTTAAAAGTGCATATTGTTATTTTTATTGTCAACAATGACAATCGTTTTGCTAGATAAGACCCTCATGCCTCGTTTGGGATCATTTTGAGTCCTTTGAAAAAACTGTTAAGTGCTGAGTGAACTGTTAAGTGTTGGGCTCTATTAAAGTCCATTAAAATTAGAAAAATCCTGGAACGCTTTCCTCAAAAAACATAATTTCTTCTCGACTGAACAAAGAAAGACATCAACATTTTGGATGACATGGTGGTGAGCAGATTATTATTTTTTTTTTATGAAAATGGACTAATCCTTTAATTACTTGCCAGAATAATTGTTTACTTCGATTTTTATGGATATATTATATTGAATACTATATTGAACATATTATGCCTTAAAGCTTTGTTATTCCAGATAGGCTTACACATTTCCACACATTACATTTATGAATTTGGCAGATGTTTTTATCCAAAATGACTTAGAGTGCATTACAAAGTACACATTTTTCTTTGGGTTTGAACCCGTAACCTTTTGTACAATTAACGCTGCCGCTGAGCTATGCAGGAGCACATCAATGCCAACAAAAATCGCTCTGTATTATTAATGATTCAACCACTGATCCAAAAAGTATTTTTCCAAATGTATTTTTACTGAAACTCATTGGTTTATGTGTTCTCAAGCACGTCTACATCAACAGCCCTGTGGGCATGGTGGTAATTTAGGATATGTTTCAACTTAAATTTGGAAGCGGTGACTGTTTCCATATGAAGTTTTTCCAAATGACTGGTTTTAACTACTAAAGTGAAAATGATGCATAAACTGGTTTCTCTTGTCTTGTCAGAGCCTAGCATTTCCAAGGAAGATGATTGGAAAAGTCGAGCGTGGGAACAAAAAATATAAGTAACTTCTTCCCTTATGAATTTGAAAAAACTTTAGCTAACAACCAGGAAGATTTAAATTCGACATAGACTGCATTATTCATCGCATTTTACTACAGAGATAACACACGTTAGCTGTGAATGTTTATGTCTCTTTTTTCTTTCAGCAAATGTTTTTTCCTCACATTGTCCATGCAGAAGTTGTTACTTTGGTTGACTTCTGTATCTCTGAATGGTGATGCTTTCCTTATAAATGACTGCTGAATAATTCATGGGTTCAAATTATGTTGGTAAATGATTTTATACGATGGGGAAAGATTTATCTTCGGCACCGTGGCTAGTGAGGAGGAAAGCTAAGGTGTGTATTATTCTAAAATAATGGCTGAAAATGGGAGCCGGGCTGCCACAACCGGTCGCATTTCGTATTCATAGGCATAAGTAGAGAGACGATCGGGGTTCAGATGACTGCTATCTGTACACAACACATTTAGCCGTTTTTGCTACTTCGAGTCAATTTTCCTCCTTTCACATCTTCTCAGCTTTTCCATGTTAATTTCAGTCTCGCTGTTTTTTAGTTATGTCAGTTGAAAATAAAACTCAATAAAGATTAGATATGAAGTGGTGTCGGAGTGACAGAACGCAACATTAAAGTGACCCGCTTTGCTTAGCGGAGGGAGGGAGTTTTATCTTCACAATATCAGTGAAGTAATGGTTTGACGGAGCCTGGAGAGAAAAGATGGGTTTGGTATCACAGATAGATAGAAAAGACTTATTTTTGTGTGGATATTCTGGGGGCATCACAGTATGGGAGTCATTCATTGTCAGGCGGAGATGACTGGAAGGATTTATACGGTTCATTCGACTGTCCCTCGAAACAGTTTGGGAATTTCATAAAGATCAAGACACTCAACCAGAATCAGGATCTCTCCAATAACTAAAAATGTTGAGATTTAGGCCAGGGACATTCATGTGTACGCAGAGCTACTGTAAGTCTTTCAACATTCGTCCTGCAACATGCGTTTTTACATCGTCATGTTATAACCAAGGAAATATTAAATCCATCATCTTCATGAATATTTGCTAATGGGCATCAAGTTTAATCAATTGAACAACAGTATAAAGGTCATCATGATGATGCAGAATCAACATATGAATGCACACGATCCTATTCTCTTCACTGAGCTGTGACGTCAAAGACAGCAGACAGGGAAATCATTTCATTTTAAAAGCCACGGCATTTTAAGGCACTGGTTTTGTAACACACTCACTATAGGCTAATATAATGAGATCTGTCCTTGTAGCTCAGTTGGTGTAGATGTGCATTAGCAGCTCGCAATTGAAGAGATCCCATCTATATGGGAAGACATTCAGTACTTTAATAAAGTTGTTTGTGAAAACAAGCAGCGATGTCGTCAGGGGCATAGCAACCATTATAGCTGAAGGGGACGCGTTCACCCTCCAGACATTTCTAAGTTCTGGTAACCGGTCGCTTCGACACTGACCTGAATGAACCTAGAAGCATTAAACTTCATTTACCTGCTTTTAGCAAAGCTCTTCTCTTAGATGAAACCTTGAATGTTAGTAAAACAAAGTGTAATGCTGCAGTACATTGAAGAAGACACAAGAGGTATTAAATGAGGAAGATGCTTGAGAACACTGAATAATATGCTTTTGTGAATAAACAGCTTATTACTTAATAAATTAATATCCACTATTAATGTTATTAATGCGTGTAAACCATCATTCAGAATTAACTATATTTTTAGATGTTTTGTGGAAGAATACATTTTATAGCATTCTCTATTCAGTTATGGTATTTGCAAATTGTCACGCAAATAGTCACATAGTAGATGTGTCCACACAGTATCCAAATCGACTGTGCTGCACTTTTCTGCGCTGATACAGATGCAGAGGTTGCCATCTCCTTATATAATAAAATAATCTCTAATTTCGGCAAGGACTTCTGGGTGAATGTTGAGTAACCTGATTAATAATCATGAGTTAAATTGGAAAGATTTGTAAGTACACCAGTGCCTCTAACAAACACTTCTCAGATTGTTTATACTTTAGGCAAAACATGGCTAATTAATTAAAATCTTTTTACTGCATAATTGCAATACATCGATTTTTCGCGTTTTATTATTCAGCATTATTATTTTTTTTATTCAACATAAAAATAGTAATAATAAAGAATAAGTACACTGCATGTTTGTCAAATACAAATTTTTATGTTACTTTAACATAAAAAATTAAGTTAATTATGCTAATTTATCACAGGTCAAAACTTAAAATAGTAGGTTAAATTGACTTTTTTCAACTTCATGCTGCATTTTTTTTACAGTGTAGATGTGTTAAGTGTGTATTGTCATTAGCTTGTTCATTTCATAAAAAATCAATTAGTGTGTGCTCAAAACTTTCATATGACTGGAAAGCTGTAGTTTTGGAATATGATTTCTGTTTAAAGCAATAATGTCTTATACTGTACACTCTCAGAAATAAAGGTACAAAAGCCTTTACTGGGACTCTACCCTTTCAAAAACTACAACTTTTTTCCTAAATAAAAGTATATAAGGACCTTGAAGATACATATTTGTATCAAATGTATACATATCTGTACCTCAATGGTCCTTTTCAAAGGTTAACGTCAAATGACAGTTTTTGTACCTTTACTTTTTGGAAGTGTATTGTGTACCTTTAAAGATACAGTAAATTGTTTTGTACCCCTAAAATTTAACTGTACACGATTTTTCCTTAAGGTACACAAGAGGTCCTAAATGTATAATATTTTTCTTTTAATATTTTTAAGGTATATATTTAAATAAACCTTACAGCCCCAGTGACAGAAAAGATACAGTTTTGTACCTTTTATTCTAACAGTGTATATTTGAAGAGTTTGGTTCCAAAACGCAATAAAAACCATTTTTAGAAAGCGTTATAAACGCCAGTCCTCCTTCTCTGCAGAATGCAATAGATCTGCTTAACAAATCACAGCGCATCATTCCACGCATTGTAAACTTTAATGACATTGTGATCAACAAACAAACAAAAACAAAATGGTAATTTTGATTGCATTGATAAACCTGTGGTGGTTTTTTGTGGTGGGAAGAAACTTAAGCCTTCAAAATCGAATAATTTACTTGAGAGGCACTCGGGCGAAGGAAAAATGTTGGCTGTTGCTTGTTCTCACACGACAGCGTCAAGCTTCTGTCATGCTAACACATTGACCCCAGGGGATCTTGTGAAAAACTTTCCAATATTTTAATCAAAGTCAACAAAATTGAGCAGGAAAAAAAACATTTTACAATTGATCGCTGTCGAAAAAGTTCAGCGACGACGTCCAAAGGATGACAGCAGCAATGACAGTGTTCTTAATATGACAAAGTAAGTGTTTTGATTAATGTTTATTTTTAATCAGTGTATACCACTAGTCAACTAAATGAATATAACATGGCATAGATGAATGCACATTTATATAATGATTCAATAGATTTATAGCATATTACAGAAAAAATAAATCTTTAAAAAATGGATTTGAATTTTTTATGTTTTTATAACCTAAAGATGTGATGTGAAAGTTTGTAACAGAAAATAGTGGTTTTCATCTTGTCACTTTCTTGGTATAGAAAACACTTTTTTACCCAAATTAGTCAAAACTAATTTATTGCGTTTTGGAACCAAACCTTTCATTTAAACCCAAAGTCTTTGGTGTGGTTTCTGATTAGAACAATGCAATTAAATCAAAAATCAAAGCAAGCGAGTTGGTAACTTAAGAGGTCTTTAAAATCTTTAAATCCTTAAATTATTAAAATAAAATAAAAATTAAATCCAAAGACCAATTACTTTACTCTTGAATTCATCGAGCAAACATAATTTGACAACTTCGACTCTGCAGGCAGGATTTTGAAATATCTCCTCTATTTTCATCTTTTAGCTTTGTATTGCTTGTGCACTTGCAGTATCTATACCACCTCAAAATAGAACTACATGCTAGTGACATTTAACAAACAAAAGAAAAACATAATCCATATGCAATCTTAATTAGTCTTAAAACATGACAGTAAATGTCTGCAGGTGCGTCTTATTAGCCTTATTATCTGTTTCCTGTCTTTCTCTAAGCACTTGGTAATTGTATAAACAAGATGAGCAGGGGAGAGCACTATAGCACTAACACATGATAGACTGATGAAATATGCTTTAGTAGGATTATACATGCGTAATGTTTACTCTTTTGATTCATGGGGAAAAGCCAGAAAGTTTACAGAGTGATTACATTTTGTAACTAAAATACAACAACACAATCATTAAAGTGCTCATAATTGTGTGACACATTCATTTATTTCATTACAAAGTGTTACAACCTTGTTGTAGTTCTTGATTTCTTTTTGTAGGAAACGCTTGGTGTTGTCTCTGTTCTGTCCAGGAGAAACCTGATTGCTCTGGCTTTTCGATTGGACATCCTGCCATCTGCCGCCCTTAAAAGGACTTCCGGTTCACGTCCACGGGAGCAAGCTGGGTTGCTCATCGCTGTTGTGTGTTTGGTTACCATATTGTTGTTCTCAAAAGACTTTGATTCGTTGACCCTGTTATTAGACCCCTGCCTGATTATTGACACTGAGTTTTGCTTAGCCCTTCTGAGTTGTTAGCTCATTTAATGTATATATTGTAAATAATTGGGAAGTAGGGAGTTTGACGCCACCAATCCTTTACTCTCGTTTAAACACTGTTTTTTTGTTAAGGAGTTAGGGAAGCCGACTGTATCTTTTTGTTTGGGTATTTAATCCTAGGTAAGGCAGTTTAAAGAACTTTATTGTTTAGTTATTTTTAATTATTTGTTCTTTTGGCATATGTCAACTCCCGAAGAGATTCCCTTTATTTTTCTTATATTCTGAGTTTTCTATTAAAAGACATTTATTTATTCCGAGCGTTTTGCTGTTATTTCACTATTTTACTATGTATCGCCTTTTACCCCTAGACCGGGCGTAACATAGAAGTGGGGACTCGTCCTAAAAAAGGCTCGTCCTTTGTAGTTGTCAGGGGCGTATAGGGTCTATAAATGTTTGCCTGGGATTTTCTTCCTTTTTGTATTGGAGGTAGTGTATTATGGCGACAAAATTTGAATTGGACAGATTTGCGATCGAACCCACACAAGAGCAATTTGACGCGTGCCGTAAAGATGATTTATTATTGATCGCAAATTTCTTTGATATCGCTGTTCCTCGTGGGGCACTAAAGAGGGATGTCAAAAAGGTGTTGTACACGGAGCTGGTGAAGCAAAAGATATTGCCAGGAGAGAGTACGGTGTCGGGGGATGATGCGGATCTCGAGCTGTCTGAAGGTTCAGAGACTGGTGAAGCAGAGCTCAAATCTGAAGACGCTGTAGATCCCGTTGGTCCAACCCAACCGCAGGAGCAATTGTTGGCCATCCGACTGAAAGAGTTGGAGGTGGAGCTTAGCCAACAAAACTATCAGAGTCAGCTGTTGCATGTGCGAACGCTGGAGCTCGAATCACACCGTGATATCCGGATTAAAGAGTTGGAATTGCAGTTATTGCAAGCTCAGAGTGCTGCAAACACACCAGGGGATCACATCCCTGTTTTAGTGCCTGCAGCGACGTCGTCTCCTCACCGATTATCGGTAAGTCAACCTGAATTTGACATTAGTAAACAGATTTTGTTAGTGCCGTCATTCAAAGAGAGCGAGGTCGATACATACTTCACTGTCTTCGAACGAATCGCGGCTACACTAAAGTGGCCTAAAAATATTTGGCCGTTACTTTTGCAATGCAAATTAGTGGGTAAAGCACAAGAGATATGCTCTGCATTGACGCTAGAACAAAGTTTGGATTATGACGTCGTTAAGGCTGCCGTGTTACGCGCATATGAGTTAGTTCCGGAGGCTTATCGCCAAAAGTTTCGTAAATATGTGAAGATACCCAGCCAGACATTTGTGGAATTTGCTCATGAAAAGACAGTTTTGTTTGAGAAGTGGTGTATTGCTAGCAAAGTTACAAAGTTTGAGGATTTGAAGGAGTTATTGTTGTTGGAAGAGTTTAAAAGTTGCCTCCCTGAAAAAGTGGTAGTTTATTTAAATGAGCAAAAGGTGGCGTCTTTGTCTGAAGCTGCCATTTTTGCAGATGAGTTTGTGCTCACTCACAAAGTTGTGTTTTCCCCACCACGTCTTTCGCGTCGTACTCCTGTAGAGCAAAATTCTAAACAAGTAGTAGTCGCTCGAAAAGAGGAGCAAGACCATTCTCTAACTGCCAGAGAATGTTTCTATTGTCATGAGAGAGGGCATTTAATTACTAATTGCCCCGCGCTGTATCGCAAGAACCAGCGTAAAGCCCAAAGTACTGCTAGGAAAGTAGTTTTTGTACGCGCACACACTTCTGAGTCTGTAGCATCTGTGGATCCCACGTTTGAACCGTTTGTATGTGGTGGTGCGGTCGCTTTTTCTGACTGTGACACAGAGCTTAAACCTGTACGTATCCTGAGAGATACTGGTGCTGCTCAATCGTTTATTCTGGCAAGCACCCTCCCATTTTCCTCGGAATCTAGTTGTGGATCGGATGTGTTGGTTCAAGGAATCGAATTGGGTGTTTTGAGAGTTCCTTTACACACGATTTACCTGCGTTCTGATCTTGTGACCGGTATGGTTAAGATAGCTGTACAACCCCAATTACCATTGAAAGGTATCTCCCTTATCCTTGGTAATGACTTAGCGGGGAGTAAAGTTAACAGGTTACCTGAAGTTACTGATGTACCCGTTGAATCTGGGAAAGATGATGTGTTATTGGAAGAATTTCCAAATGTATTTCAGTCATGTGTAGTCACTCGTGCACAGTCTCGTAAGCGTGAGGATGAAATGGCTATTGATGACTCTTTTATGTGTGTGGATGTCAATACTAGTGTCAATGCTGAAGTTAAGTCTGATGTCCAGAATGAGAGTGTGCAGAAGGTGATCATCGGACCAAGTTTTAATTTTCCTTTTGACAGAGCTCAGTTAATGGTTGCTCAAAATGCTGACGAAACACTGAGGATAAGCATTTCTTCTGTAATTGATAAATCTGAATTATCTAACCATACAGTTGCTTATTTTTTTGAAGATGGTGTTCTCATGAGAAAGTGGAGCCCTGAAAAGGTTCAAAATGACTGGAGTACAGTATTTCAGGTAGTCCTCCCACAGTCTTACCGTGGGTATGTACTAAAGTTAGCCCATGACCATGAACTCGCCGGTCATTTAGGGATTAGAAAAACCTACCACAACCTTTTGAAGCATTTCTTTTGGCCAGGTATGAAATCTACCGTGTCACAGTATTGTCGTTCATGTCACCTTTGTCAAATTGCAGGCAAACCAAACCAAGTGGTGTCACCAGCCCCATTAAAGCCAGTCCCCGTGATGAACGAACCATTTGAAAAACTGGTAGTGGATTGCGTAGGTCCCCTACCTAAGACTAAGTCTGGTCATATGTACTTGCTAACCATGATGTGTTCTTCAACTAGATTTCCGGAAGCCGTGCCTTTGAGATCACTAAAGACTCCCAATGTGGTGAAGGCGCTGGTTAAGTTCTGTAGTACGTTCGGGTTACCCAAAGTCATTCAATCGGATCAAGGAACAAACTTTACGTCTCGATTATTTAGAAAGGTAATGAAGGAGTTAAATGTAACTCACGCGGTGTCTAGTGCATATCATCCCCAGTCACAAGGAGTTATTGAAAGGTTTCATCAGACTTTAAAATCTATGCTCCGCACTTTCTGTTTGCAAAATCAGAAAGAATGGGATGAAGAGTTACCACTCTTGTTGTTTGCTATACGTAATACGGTACAAGAATCACTGGGATTTACACCAGCCGAGTTAGTGTTTGGACACACATTACGCGGTCCATTGAAATTGTTGCAGGAACATTTGCTGTCAAAAACTTCCTCATCGAAGTCTCCCCCTAATGTATTAGATTATGTTAGCTCGTTCAGAGAGCGATTGCATTCAGTTTGGAAACTTGCACAACAGTCGTTGTCTTTATCGCAAACCCGCATGAAAGACAGGTTTGACTGTAAAGCTGTTAAACGTTCATTCGAGGTGGGAGATAAGGTCCTTGTGTTGTTACCAGTGCCTGGCTCCTCCTTACAGGCAAAATTTGAAGGCCCTTATGAAGTGGAGAAGAAGTTGAGTGATACAGACTATGTTGTCCATACGCCTGAGAGACATAGGAAGAGTCGGGTTTGCCATATTAATATGTTGAAGCAATATGTTACCCGTACAGGCTATGGAAATGCTAATCCAACAGTATCTGTTCCTACTGTAGTTGCTCCTGTTGAGGTAGTTTACTCTGAAGAGGTCGTTCTAGATCCTCTTAATTTAGGAAGTGTTGGTGTATCACATGCACGTTTGCAAAATTCTAAAACCCTTGAAACATTGGACTCGAAACTTTCTCATTTACCCCCATTGAGCCAAACCGAACTGTTACATCTAATTGAGAAGTTCCCCTCACTGTTCTCAGATGTTCCTACTGTAACTAACGTTATAACCCATGATATTGATGTTGCTGATCATCGCCCAATAAAACAGAATGCTTACAGAGTTAACCCTGTTAAACGTGATATAATGAAGCAGGAAACTCGCTACCTTGTAGAGCATGGTTTAGCCATAGCCAGCTCTAGCCCATGGTGTTCACCTTGTTTACTGGTTCCTAAATCTGATGGTTCATCACGATTCTGTACTGATTATCGCAAGGTTAATCAGGTGACTAAAGCAGATTCTTTTCCTCTTCCACGTATGGAAGACTGCATTGATCATATTGGAAAGTCTAGGTATGTAACTAAGTTAGACTTGCTTAAAGGGTACTGGCAAGTACCGTTAACTGAACGTGCCTCAGAGATTTCTGCTTTTGCCACACCGGATGCCTTTCTACAGTATAAAGTTTTACCTTTTGGTCTCAAAAATGCAGCTGCTACATTTCAGCGTTTAATGAGTATTGTGTTATCTAGTGTGGAAAATTGTGATGCATACCTGGATGACGTTGTGTGTTACTCAGAGACATGGGAAAGTCATCTGAAAACCCTGGAGGAAGTGTTTAGCAGGTTCCGTGAAGCTAATCTTACACTGAATCTGGCTAAGTGTGAATTTGGTCATGCCACTGTAAGGTATTTAGGCAAGGAAGTTGGTCAAGGTACAGTTCGTCCACTACAGGAAAAGATAACTGCTATCGTTAGTTTTCCAAGCCCCAAATCTAAGAGAGAGCTTAGGCGATTTCTTGGTATGACTGGATACTACAGAAGTTTCTGTAGGAACTTTTCTGATGTAGTCAAGCCCCTTACTGATACCCTCAGGAAAGATGTAAAATTTCTGTGGACTCCAGAGTGTCAGATTGCTTTTGCCGCTTTAAAGAACCTGTTGTGTAGTGCTCCGGTCTTGGCTGCTCCTGATTTTAAGAAACCCTTTAAACTGGAAGTTGATGCTAGTGGTACTGGTGCAGGTGCTGTACTCATACAAGAAGATGGACTTGGCCTTGAACATCCTGTATGTTTCTACTCAAAAAAATTCAATCGCTACCAGAGTAATTATAGCACTATAGAGAAAGAAGCTTTGGCACTTATACTAGCTTTGCAACAGTTTGAAGTTTACATTGGTTCTAGTTCACAGCCTGTTGAGGTATTCACTGACCATAACCCACTTGTTTTTCTACAAAGGATGTGTAATAAAAACCAAAGACTCATGCATTGGTCATTGATTTGTCAAGACTTTAATTTAGAAATTAAGTATAAGAAAGGCATTCAAAACATTGTTGCGGACACCCTGTCCAGATCTTGTGTATAAACAGGTTATGTTTATTCTTATGTGTGTGGGTGTTACAACCTTGTTGTAGTTCTTGATTTCTTTTTGTAGGAAACGCTTGGTGTTGTCTCTGTTCTGTCCAGGAGAAACCTGATTGCTCTGGCTTTTCGATTGGACATCCTGCCATCTGCCGCCCTTAAAAGGACTTCCGGTTCACGTCCACGGGAGCAAGCTGGGTTGCTCATCGCTGTTGTGTGTTTGGTTACCATATTGTTGTTCTCAAAAGACTTTGATTCGTTGACCCTGTTATTAGACCCCTGCCTGATTATTGACACTGAGTTTTGCTTAGCCCTTCTGAGTTGTTAGCTCATTTAATGTATATATTGTAAATAATTGGGAAGTAGGGAGTTTGACGCCACCAATCCTTTACTCTCGTTTAAACACTGTTTTTTTGTTAAGGAGTTAGGGAAGCCGACTGTATCTTTTTGTTTGGGTATTTAATCCTAGGTAAGGCAGTTTAAAGAACTTTATTGTTTAGTTATTTTTAATTATTTGTTCTTTTGGCATATGTCAACTCCCGAAGAGATTCCCTTTATTTTTCTTATATTCTGAGTTTTCTATTAAAAGACATTTATTTATTCCGAGCGTTTTGCTGTTATTTCACTATTTTACTATGTATCGCCTTTTACCCCTAGACCGGGCGTAACACAAAGCGTTTGGGTGATGCTTTATTTTTGGGTGTCCATGATTCAAAGTATACTAATTAATAATTAACTTACCTTTTCAACCCAAAAGGTAATCTCAAGACCCACCATTTTTAATAGAAATATAGGGGAACACACAAACACATTTGTTCCCTTTCAGTAGTTTTTTGAATAAGTTTAATGGAATAATATTAAAATACATTAGGACTGTACGATTATGGCAAAAATCATACTAGTTTAGGCTACTATATTTGCATTGAATTGGAAATTATATATTTGAAAATTGCAAGGCTGCAGAGAACCGTGCACTATTGCAGACGTACAGTATGTAGACTACTGAGGTTTTAATGATACTATTTTAATATATTCAGTCGTGAAGTAAAGTGGGCAGAATGGTGCAGAATGGCACAGTTCGGTTGAGCTGGTGTTGCAAGGACTGTTACATGTGCAGTCGACATTGTTGAGTATTTTCGTGTTGTTGACTGGCCTACGCTATGCCCATTTTTGATGCGGCATTATTTCATATTTTTCCCGTACTGCTATAATGTTTTTTCATCTGATCTTTTGTCCCCACCACTTTTCAGCACAAACTGACGCCCCTGTGTCCAACTGTCTCAAAAGACTAAATCCAATCAGCCTGGTTTTATATTTTCTCTTTATACTGTAGTTTATTAAAAGTACGTTTTTTGTAATTGTGTGTGTGATTTATATTTTTTCAAGATATGCTATACCTGTTCAGGAAAAGCTGATAAACAGGTCAATTACCCTCTAAGATCTGAAATACGTTATCAGGTAGCATGTACTTTATGTGAATCTACATACCTTATCCATCTGTACCGTAGTTTTGTTTACACTTTAATGCATGGTGTATTTATTACACAAAATTAATTAAATTAAAAATTAATTAGGCATCAAACAAAAATGCAATTACCTTTTTTTAATAAGACACTTAATAAGACAGGTTAAAATAAAGAGCATAGCAAGCATAAAATATATTAAATTCGATTATAGTGTTATGTATTATGCCAAAATTATTTTAAAATATTATTTGTATGGTAACCAGCATAATGTAAATCCAGTCATAATTCAATGTAGTGGGGATTCCCTTCTCTTCCTCTCTACACTGTAAAAAAAGCTTTGCTGCCTTAAAATGTTTTGCTAAATCAACTCAGATTTACAAGTCATGTCAACAGAAATTAGTTGTCACAACTTATAAAATATAGTTGAGAAAAGTAAACTTAAATTTATAAGTTAACACAACTCATCTCTAGTCAAGATAAATAATAGTAAGTTGAAATGACTTGTAAATCCAAGTTGATTCAAGAAAAAATTTTAAGGCAGCAAAGTATTTTTTACAGTGTATCCATCTTGGCTTGGAAAAGGTTAAAGACCCTTGCTATGAAGTATATGTTTTTAATTAATATTACTCTCTACTTAAATGTATAGTTACACGGTAACCGCTTAAAATGAAGTGTAACCAAAAGTGTTTGATCCCCTGATGGATAACGTACAAAGATACAGCATATATACAGTATCTATAGATATCTTGGCACTGCTGACAGTTCATACTACTGCTTGATCTGTACATTCATATATATTATAACAGTAGTGTGTCACATTATACTGCCTGTAAAACACTGCAAGCAAAAACTAACTCTTTAATTTCATGTAAAGAAAAAAATCCTCTTGATGAAAGTAGACTTAGATGCTAAATGTCAAAATAATCATTTTAAATACATCATTAGTTAACATAAGATTCAAATAAAATATACAGCAATAACATATTGTTACATCAGGCATCTCTTCTGCATCTCTCATAAATTGAGGTCAGTAACTACATGGCTGCTGTGAGATGGTTATGCTGACATTTTCCAGCTAACAGCAGAAATAAACAACACTCAGCCCAGCTCGGATAAGATTGGCTCTCCTCTGCGAAAGGTTACGCATAAAAATATCCCATATCAAATCAAGCCGAATATACATGTATGCAAGTAATCTGAATGACCTTCATAGACTGAACTTTTGTTTCTGTTTAAAAGCTCATACCTATTGTGCTCAACAATGAATTTGATTGTAATTCAAAAGCCGAGTTCATAATTGGCATTTAAAAATGCAGATTTATGACTGAACAAGATTTGGCACCATCTTAAGGAGAAAATCTTATTTTAAAAATCTGTCCATACTCAGAATAATTCCCATGACTGAGAACATTTACCCAGAGATCCAAGCCCCTCAGTCATGCGTTCAGCAATACAACAAACAATCCGAGTGAATCGACGGTAACAAAGTCTTCTGTGAGTGATGAGATCTCCAGTGCTCATTTGATCGAATGTTTTGTTTTGAATAAACCAATTTCATTTCACGGCTGACTCGATCTTGTAGACGGTGCCAAGCATTGGCCGGGTGTGATTAAGTGGGGTTCCAACTGGTTCGATACATGCGGCCCACAGCTTAACCCAAACACACAGAAGAGTCATCTCATCAATGCTCTCATTTGGGTATGCCTGCACAAATCGCTGCCACGCGTTGCTGTTTATGCAAAATAATAATTGAGATGTCATGTTGAGCTTGTTCTCTGGCACATTGATGCCGCTTTAAATGGTAAACAGCAGATTTTATTTTTGCGTTGTGATTCTGAGGTGATTATGCAGGGTTTGTTGATTTGTAGATGTGCAAAAAGAAGTAAGTGGGCTTTAGTTACTACACTCGGAAAAAAATGCAGGATTATTTTCAACCCAGCGTTGGGTAAACCCATATGGCAAAAACATATATTTTTAAAAATAAATTATTTTTCAAAAATATACAAAAAATGGCCAAAAATATATGTACTGAAACATATTTTGAAATATGGTTACAAAAATGTATTTTTAACCAAAATACTATGAAAGAAAAACTTTGCATGTTACAAACCTGTAAAGATAAAAGTTTTGAAAAGATTAAAATGTTATATATTTTCAACTGCACAAATATACTCAGAGCCGATCCTCCCTATACGCAGGGTACGCAAGCTGCGTATGGCCCCAAACCAGTGGGAGACCCCTTGCTCTTAACTTCATGCAGCGCTGCACAGACCAGTTGGCGAGTCACATCATTGTGCTGCGAGAGCCATTCGAAAGCATATCAAGGAGTATGATCTCGCAATACTTTAATTCCAGTTGTCAGTTGGTCTGTGCAGCTCCGCATGCAGGTGACGCGCCTATCGACATGCGTCTTGATATATGGATATGGTTTAAAGCTTTACGTCCGAAGCAGAAAAGACAGCAAACGCCAAGAAGGTAAAGTAAAAAGATTAAGAATACATTATTGTTTTTAAATTCATATTTATTCTTGACTAACCATGCAAATGATTTATTACACTCCAGTCCAAATCCCCAGATTCAACATTAGTCCAGTGTGTTCTGTTAGAAATGCTTGTATGCATCAATAATCAAAATCTTTCATACTTGTTAAAGAAATAAACACATTCATTTATGCAAGATGATGTGAGACCCCTGTTAGCATTTTAAAACAATGCACATTACATCTAAAGTTTGCGTATTTAGAGAATTATTGATGTATTTTGGTACTGGAGTCTGATCATGTCTTAGTTTTTAAGCAAATTGAAAATCTGTTGAGTTGTCTGTTATAGTTTTTCCCACAGCTATTTTGGTTTAATTTTATTCATAATTTTCTATTTATTTCCTTGATGTTCTACATCCCTTAAAGAATATATTAGGCAGTAGACTTTGTTTTCTAAATACCAATGCAAGATTAAGGGCTTTTCAGAATACATGTGCCAGTGTTAAAATTACTGTAGGAAGTATTCTGATGAGTATCACAGTAATGTCCATATGGCAAAAATGTACAGCTATAATATAATACAACATGTTTTTAGTGAACATTTAAGCAGAGACAGTGAATGGGGTTTTATGAACTCATTGACAGGGCCCCCTCACAAAGTTGCTTAGGGCCCCCAGAAGTCTGGGATCGGCTCAATTATACATTTTAATATTTTGGCCAGGAAACTTTTTTGCAGTTATGGGTTGTAAAATTAGAAATGTATTTGTTGTCCCTAAAATACATTTTAAAATATATGTTTATATATAAAGGTTAAAAATAAATATATTATCAAATTCAAAAATGTACTTTCTATAATATTGATTTAGTACTGAGCCCGGCAGGTCACCCCTTGGAGAAAAGAAAACAACGGTCATGTCATTCGTCCACTTAGTTTTATAAACCATACTCACAGATAATTAAACTGTTCCCTCAGTTTTCTAATCGTGATAACAATCCGTGCTCTTAGATTTGTAAACTGTACCCTCAGTTTTTGAAAATATCCAACAGGAATAGGAAGCTTGGAAAGCATGAATAAAAGCAACGAAGCAATTTCTAAAATGAGGGAGGGGCTACAAATCTGTGCATACAATTTGCTAAACTGTGGGGACGGATTGTGAAAGCTTGTGCACGGTTTATGAATTTGTGGGTATGGATTGCAAAAACTGAGGGTACGGTTTACAAATCTGAGAGCACTGATTGTTAGCTTGTGTGTTTGGGGTATTAATCCGTGTGCATGGTTTGTAAAACTGAGGGAACAGTTTAATAATCTCTGAGAACGGTTTTTACAGTGGGGACGAATTATAAAATTGTGATCACGGATTTGCGGGTCTTGTTTTCTATTCTCCAAGGGGTGACCTGCTGGGCTCCATAATTGACCATATATTTAAAACATATTTTTGGCCAAAGAAATTTTTTCTGGTTTTTTTGTGGTATGGGAAAAGGGGACAAACAAATAAAAAATGTTTATATGATCCAGATTGTTGACTAAACAGTGGATAGTTAGATACCTAATGCCGAGATCAGACTGCTTGATTTTCAAACTAGTCGGGTCACAGACATTTTCACACTGCGTGACTATCTGGGGTAGCGTTCAGTTCTCTGTTTCACCCCCCAGTCACATTAGCTACAAGAGACAGAGCGACAGGCTACCATTCATTATCAATGGGAGTGTCCGTTTGCCAGCAACAAGCGACAAGCTCGCCCCTGCGTGAGCAAGATGGGGCCAAAATAGACAAGAAGGCTATTTTATGCAAATGCTGAGAGATGTGACAAAGCGACTGCCAATCGGAGTGAAGGGGCAGGGTGACATAGGTCTGTGGCCGAGTCGAACAAAATAATTCAAGATGGCGGAAAATGCGTATTTCTGTATCTATCTGATAAGTTTGGGATTTTATCTAATATATTTTGTTACTTTTATCGAGAAATAAATACTTTTAAATCCAAAAACATTCTTCTTGTAACTTAACATTACCTCTGAAGTGACTTTTGATACCGCTTTTTAGGGATGTAACGATTCAACCGTGTGTCCCATTAAAATGCCTGTCTGAAATCGATTCTCAATCGCAAGGCTGCGATTCTTTGTTTCATGCAGAGCTTGTGAGTGTACTACGGCATTTGGTCAGTAGAAAGTCCTTATCAATCTAAAATCATAACGAGTCGGAGTTGTTTATAACATGCATTTTAAAAAAGCAACACTCGTTAAACAAAATCATTTAAAATATTCTTTATTATCATGAAAATACCTGAAACAATTTGAAGAACAGTGATATAAATATTCCTGTAGACATTTCCTGGAATAGCATTCGTAATGCTACTTCTTCTGTGGCACAAAGGGAGTTTCTGCACGGGAGCGCCCCCTGGCGTTCGGATGTGCCGGGATTTCACCGTAATTCATTCAAATTCATTCATTGAGAAAACGCGCATTTGCACGGTTAATCGTTACACCCCTACCGCTTTTAGATACTAGCCAAGAAACGTCCATCAAGCGGGGCTTGACGCTCAGTGTCGCTCACTTTTGTAGCTAATGTGACTGTAGGGTCAGACTGCATGATGGATTGGCGACAGGGGGTTTCACACATCATGACTTTACCATAAGAAGAATCGCCAACAATTTTGTCCTGGTCCGCAAACTACTTCTCACAACCAAACACACGCTAGAAGTGACAAGGAAAAACGCGAGGTCACGCGTGCAAGACCGGAGTTCTCACGTGAGACTGGGATTATTATTAAAATTGTTGCATGTGCGCTCATTTGCAGCAGAAAGAAGAAAAGAAATAAAGATTATGAAGGAGGAAATGGTTGGGGAGACTCCTCCCTGATCGGTCATCGCCGATGTTATTTTCAGTCAAAACACATTTCACACGGCGTGATTTTGAATCACCGAAAGGTTCAGATATCTAGCATGCCAGATATCTCACGGGTGTCGGCGACTCGTCTGCGATTCTCACAGATCTTTGATTATTCACACTGTGTGATTGTCACTCGCGTGCACGAGCATCGATTTACCTGTGATTTCTGGCATTTGTCTGCGATTTCTAAAAAACTGTCGGCATGTCAAAATCATGGCTAAAATCGTGCAGTCTGAACTCGGCATTAGGTAAGCTTACCTGTGTACTACAGCTACAAACCTCAAAGGTCCACTACAAGAGGAGTTCAAACTGCTTTTATTATGAAGAACATCAGACTCAAAGGAGAGCTGTAGGTTACTCAAATGGTTAGACATCACATGTTCTGCACTATAGAGACGTCCTATTAAAATGAAAGTGAAAAGATGAATAAACTGAGATCAAACCACGGCAATAAGGATCAATCATAACTCAAGTTGAGGACGAGAGAGAAATTGAAGAGGATGACGATATAGGAGAACATCAGAACGGAGGATGAAGTAGGTTATATCCACAGGGATACATGTCCCAGTGCTAAAGATCAAATGCATCCGTGTTCTTCCTTAGCTACTTATTCACTTTGCTTCCTCAACTTCCCTTCATCACTTTTATTATTATTAGCATCATCTTCTATATACTTAGTTTACTAATACTATGTTTAAAACTTGAAACAAGAAAACAGGACTAGATGAGAACATTATGTAAGTGCTGCCTCATGTGGATTCATCTGCTGAGCCCATCTTCTCTACATGTAGACCAGGCCTTTGTTTACAGTGCATTAGCCTCTTTACCACAAACTGATAATACGCTTGAGCATAAGATGGCAAATTAAATGTGTTTTGAATGTGACCATCTTTTCTGTGAAACACTTTTAGCCCACACTGTGATACTGACAGAAATGTAGAGCGTCATCGGCTGCTTTAACACATAAACACAGAAGCATTTCACAGTTCTCCACTACCTCCTGCTGAAACTAAGATAGCAGACTAACTAACACATCAATGTGTGCGTGTGACCAGAAATGGATTAAATTATAAGCAGACTGCTGAAAGGACCAACATGGGTCTGGTTTGGTGCTGGTTTAAATAAAGTAAACTGCACATAACTAGCATGGTCTTTTTGAGGGTGCAGCGTGTATTTTTTGGAGGATATATTGATAAAAATGCAATATAATATACATTACTATGTTTTCATTGGTGTGCCTTACATAATGAACCTTTATGTTTTTAATAGCTTAGAATGAGACATTTTTATCTACGTACACGCAGATCCCCTTACATGGCGTCATGTTTCTGCAGTAGCCATACATGGACAAACAGCTCTGCAGACCGCATTTCGTCACAACGTTGTCTCAGACGTCAACATGTTTGTCCTCAGTGTTGTGCCTGAACAAGTTCATTGAACGAAAGTTCATGAACTCATTCATATTTTGGGCGAACGTGAACTGAACGCATTGTATTACTGCCTGATGAACGCAAGGTGAACTCGTTCATTCTGGTGCTTGTGAACAGCGTGCTCTTTCAGTTTAACGTCGTTCAATAGGGTGCCAGATTTCTATAGAGTCTTCCAGGCAAAAACCTGTCTAAAACACACTGTAAACAGGCCTTAATGTGTAGGGAAAAAACAACCAATCTGGCAACACCAGCGTTTCACGGCTGCATGCATCATCAAAACAACACTGACTCTGGAGGATGCTGAAATCCCTGCCGCGCCACTCACATAGTTTAACATTAAATAACATCATATTTGTCCTAAATTGTTAACGATTAACATAGACTGTTAACGCATATTCTGGATCTCAAAATAGACTCTGACTAAGCTCACGCTATTTACGTGTGGTGTGCAATACCTGGGAGTTGTCATATACGCAACACCACGCAGCGCTTCTCGCCCGATGTGCGACCCCCTTGAACCACCCGGCTAGCCTCTCAAGGTATGTGCAAGCAAATACAAAAATTAAAAGACAGTCAATGCTAATGTAAACCCTGGGAAAGTCAATAACAGTCATGACATTAAACTGCCTCTTTCTAATATATGGGTCAATAATGTGACGTTTATTATAGGGGTGTAACGATTAACTGTGCAAATGCGCGTTTTCTCAATGAATGAATTTGAATGAATTACGGTGAAATCCAGGCACATCCGAACGCCAGGGGGCGCTCCCGTGGAGAAACTCCCTTTGTGCCACAGAAGTAGTAGCATTACGAATGCTATTCCAGGAAATGTCTACAGGAATATTTATATCACTGTTCTTCAAATTGTTTCAGGTATTTTCATGATAACATGTTATTTTCATGTTTAACGAGTGTTTCTTTTTTAAAATGCGCGTTATAAACGACTCCGACTCGTAATGATTTTAGATTGATAAGGACTTCCTACTGACCAAATGCCGTAGTACAGGCACAAGCTGTGCATGAAACAAAGAATCGCAGCCTTACGATTCAAAATCTATTTCAGACAGGCATTTTTAATGGGACACACGGTTGAATCGTTACATCCCTAGTTTATTATTTTGTGTCTATATGGTTAATTAAATGTAAAAGAGTTAACATTTCAAAATAAATTTACATACATTCTTGATGGCAGATAAAGTATTTAAAATTTCTCATTCTTTGGCGCAATTGCCGGTTAGACCATTTGACATCTTAACTTTCGTAAAAATGGTGCAAATGTAATTTTTTATTGCATAAAATTAACATAAATACACTATGTGCATGCTTTTAAAACAAGTTTTTTTTTTTTTCTCATCTTGCCAAACCGTTTCAATTCACATAAGTATAAAAGCTATCCTCAATGTCATCACATTCAAATGTGGTCCATTCAAATCCAGTCAGCATGGGATCTGACAATAGAGTGTCTTTGAGTCAAAGAGACAGAATGGCTTTCAGTCTTTCATTTCAGCAGAAACCAACTGTTCTCATGAGATTCAAAATGGGCATGTTAATCTCTTTATATGAGGAAGTGACACCTTTACGATATAAAGAGAAAAGCAAGCTTTCATGTGTCTCCTGGTTAGCTTCCAGGGCACCTGTGGGGCCAGCTGGTGGAAAAATATGACTGAATACCGCCGACAATCCTGCAGAAGGCCCGATAGTGTCTCATACACAGAGTGCCAGGCTCACCGTGCCATCGCTCCAGGCCAAAGATGGAAGCAGATGCAGAAACACACTACTGGCAGGTTTATAGCTCTCCCCGTGTAGTATTTCACAGCGGCGTAAATGTCCACTTTGATTTGAACCCTTAGATTTCATAATGAAACACGTGTTGCCCTTTTGTCTCATATACTTTTAAACAGCTCAGACTAATGAAAGTCCAAGTGACATAATGAGTCTACAGTGAGAGCGGCTTTGTTCAATACAAAAGGTCAGCTTTAATGAAACACCTACGGCACATCGAACAAACTTCAGAGTGTAAGAAACAACCTGGACAGTATTGTGCGGTTCAAGTTTCTTTTAAAATGATTTCATCCAAAAGTTTTTCTAACATTTAAGGTCTAAACACTTCAGAAGCACTCGTCTCGGTGTAACACATGAATCATTTCCCATATCGGCATAAAGCTGAGCTCTTCTGTGGTGCAATATAACAAACAGAGCAAGACTCCCATTGAGGGGTCCTGGTGAAAAATCCTTTTTACTCTGGTATCTGTGTTTTGGAAGATGATAGCTGTCCAGACAGCAGATGATTCCAGGACGGGTCCGCACCAGATTTGCGCCAACGTCCGCAGTTCCGGTGCTGATCCGGCCCGCAGTCGTCTGCTGTCTAGATCTCTAGATTGTTTAGAGATGGCGATTATATCTAGTAGATCATCTTGGACCAGCAAGAAAGCAAGCTATTGAATGATCATACTAGCTTAAGGAAGTCGGGTTGGTTTCTGTTCCATCCAACATGATCAGTGACCGGAACAGAGCATCTAGAAACCGGCTATAATGTTTCAAAATACAGCTATCAGCTCAAGATGGATTTTCCAGCAGGGCCGTGACCGCATTAAAATCAATAATACAATTCACTTCCCACACAGTTATCCAGCAGCCCGTTTCTTCCCACATGGCACCGGTGTTTCACGCAGCTGTTAGCTCTCAGATGAGCGGTGTCGGATGGATGGCGGTGTATCTCTCCCGCTGTGAGGTGCGCGTGATCGGCTGTTGTGTGAGTCCGAGGGAATAAGCGTTTGAAGGAAACACACTTGAGCGAGAGTTAACACCAGCATAACAATGCAGATGGTGAATGTGTGAAGAGTGAATTAGAAACACAGTATGAACAGCGTGTTTATGAGCGTACAGCGTCTGGTTTCGGGTGTTCTGTATGCGGGTTCAGTACACAGTGTCACAGCAAAACTGTTCTGTGAGTTTCAATGCACCATGGTTCTGGTTTAATTGCTTTTATCAATGTAGAAATGTCACGGCATGTTCTTCAAAGACAAAAGAGAATCAGAAATCGAAAAGCATTTACATTTATTCATGTAAGAAAATGAAAATTTTGTCATAATTTACAGTAATTGACTTTTTATATGATTAGCATTCTTTGATGGTTTCAACAGCCTTGAAGGTGAGTCAATGATGAGTTTTGATTTTTATCTTTAAATCATAATTTTTGAAGACCTAATAACATTCAGCAGCAAAGATTTTTATAGCGTCCTGAAAATGCCATAAAAGCAAAAATTGGAAAGTGAATTAAAGCATAGGCGGATCTTTATATATTCTGGGTCATAAACTTCAAGTATTTGACATTTTCTCTGCAAAATGTTGTCAATGAGCCACACCAGCCTTCCAAAGATGTGAGAGGAGAATGCAAGTAAATGGTGCCTTTCATACAAACATTACAAACACAAAAAGTGGCTGTTGTTATGACAACAGTGCTACACTTCTGTGTGCATTTCCCTCATAACCCTGTCCTCCACCTGTTGTAGAGACATCATGAGAAGGATCATGAGAAAAGAGAGCTGCATCTGTACATTGCTAGCCTGATCTATCACAGAAATACTCATTTTATGAGATGGTTGTTTTATACAATAAGTGAATTTTACAAAAACATGATCATAATGTCATATAGATGATGTGTTTACCCCCGCACTTTAGTTTAGGGATGTATCTCACCATACGCGCTGCTTAAAGTTGAGCCCATCTGAAGTTAAAATCCACATCTCTTTACCGAAGTTGTTTAAAACTGCTTACCATCTATTTGCCGAATTTCCTACATCCTTCGCAAAGTCTCTGTGAAGCCTAATCTGCTGTTCAAGTCACAGGTTGCCACTTGTTGTTTGGTCACGAGCAACTACGCGACTGTCAGCATTTGCCACAGAATTGAAAACAACAACATACAGACCGTGGATATGAAGCAGCGATTCGCGGGTTGATCCAAAATTAGTGGTTCCAATTCATCCAAAAAGATTTTTTATGATATTTGGGTTGCGGTCGGTCGTGTCAGGAAGCGGGTCAGGTACAATATATATATTTTTTGGGGATTTGAGTTGCGTGCAGGTTAGTTGAAACGTTGGTCGGTGCGTGTTGTTTATACATTGACCCGCGCATCACTAATATGAAGTCATAACCCACCACACTGCAAAAACTTTCTTATATATAATATTTTTGTCTTGTTTCAATAGAAATATTTGGGGTGCGAAAAAAATCTAAAAATAAGTTTTCTTTTTTTCTAAACACTTAATTTAAGCAAAATTTTCTCACCATATTGGCAGATAATTTTGCTTGTTTTAATCACAAATTCACTTACATTGTATATTTTTGTCTAAAAACTATACTTATTTTCTTAGGTCATTTTGCTCACCGCGTTTCCCGTTATTTTGGTACTGATGTGTGTAAGATATCAAGAGGCTAATATATCAAATGAAAGAACCGACCTCTGCTTTTAAACAACAACAACAACAAAAACGTTACTTCATTTGTTCTCTTTTTATCACCTCTCCAATATGGGTAGGTTTCTTCAAACATACAAAATTTGGTTTTGTATCGTTTTCTCTTAATTGACGAGAAAATTAATCAATGGCAGGGAACGAGTTAAGCATAGCGTAAAAATACAGCTAAAAAGAGTGACAAGCATGTCAAGTATGCAACGCTTACTCGAAATGCGACCTCTGCATTTAAAGGCCCTCTAAGCGAATCTGTGTAACATCACTTCTTGTTGACGTTCAAAGTGTTGTCAAACAAAACGGAGCGTAGCAAACTCCGCCCCCCCCCCCCCCTCCCTTCCGTGCTTTCTGAAAGAGTCATGAACGCACCCAAACCCCCACTCCCAAATCCTACTTGTCGTTTATTGGCTGGAACACTTTATGTTTCGTGGTGGTAGATTTGACCACTTTGTTTTTGTAATGTGTTCAGAGGACAGGCAGCTAGCAGAACGTGAGGAGATGTTTACTGTATGAGACAAAAAAAAATGTATTGCCTAAAATGCGTGAATTCGCTTAGAGCATCTTTAACCCATCCTTAGTGAGTAGTAAACACAAGCACTGCAAGTCATGAACATACACAGCCAGAGCAGTGGGCAGCTATCCCAGCACCTGAGGAGCAAATAGGGTAAGGTGCCTTGCTCAAGGGCACCACAGGTGCAACTCGCCGGCCTTGACCCTAGAACCGGCCACTCCTGGGTTATAAGCCCGATGCTCTAACCACTAGGCTACAACTGCCCCATATAAAGCATATAAACAAATAATTTTAGCATTTTAAGAAACTTGTAGAAGCTCTTGGTCTGTCAACTGGATTATAGCATGCAGTAGCTAAGAAGACATCGGACGAATAAATCTGCTCTGGGTTGTGACATTGTACATGGGTGGGAGAAGCTTACACAGGTTGCTGTTGCTGCCATCCATGGACACCTGAAGTAATAGCTAACAGAAATTTAAGAAGGATCTAGTCATTAGATATGTTTATCTAAAGCACTTTTAATGGACCTGCTTCCCAACCCATTTATATTTAAATAAAAAACCCAGGGTCAGTCAGACATGGAGGTCTGTGATATACATCTTCCCGCGGTGTGTAACATCATTAAGAATGATTAATATAGCAACATGACTAATATAGCCGTGACTGACCCCAGGAGCCACACAGCGCCCAACAGATATATCCTTATATACAAAGTTAAACACAACCTAGACGGGTGCTCCCGCAGCTACATCCGAATGCTACACAACACCAAAGCAACAGACCTGTAAACCACCTCACCCTAACAGACAAAAACATGTTTGCCTCGAAGCTCACCCTAATTTACCTGAATAAAACAATGCAGAGTTTAAATGTAGTGATGTCAACCGGCACATCACAGACTCCCCTGAGAGGTGAGCTTCAAGCAAAATGTGCTTCACCTGCGGCTGAATATTCACTTGCCTTTGACAGCCTACTCGAAAGTTTTTGCACAACTTCTTCGCTTACTGTCTTACCTACTTAAGTTACTTTTGTGTTTTTGTTTTTTACTAAACTCTGTTTACATGCAAATGCAAGCCCACGCTGGATAACTGTAGTTGTTTTGGAGCTTAATGTTCTAGCATCTGCGCTAAAAGACGAAATTAGCTTACACCACGTTTGTCGCCCACTGCAAATGTGCATGACATTTTCTCCAAAATATTTGAAACCCTGATTCTGGCATTTTTAAGCATGCATGATGTAACTTTTGCATGTAAGTGAGTTAGCATATTACAGCATGTCAGCTTCTGCCACACCGACACATTTCTGTATTAGTCAACCCCTGAGGGGACATCCAGCAGCTCTTCATACCAACCACAAAGAAGCTGTCTGGAGTTTCTCAGGTATTGTGTGAAGTATGATTTGAAGGTTCCAAACATCAGCAGTCTTCAAGTGCTCAATTCAGCCCCTAAGGCCAAGACCCCTGCCAGCTGACTAGAAAATCCATCCTGCCCGAAGCTTTCTCCTCATAACCTAGCCGACAGAGGGATCCCCCCATAGGAAGTCAGAGCTGACACCAGGGAAAACATTAGCATATCTATCCCAATACATCACATTGGTGGAACCTCAGCCAAGTGACACCCTGAGAAAAGAACTCAAAAGAAGCAGAAAAGGCATTTATTTTAGTCCTCAGGCACTCACTGTCACAACCATTAAACCAGAGATACAGAGAAAATCCTTTAGCTTCAGCTTCTAGATAGCACATTTAAGCAGTGCTGTATACCAGGAGACTGCAAACGTCTACCTTAGCACTGCAACACATTCAATTTGGCAAATCATTTGAAACCATGACATTTTAAAGGAAACATCAGAATTTAATTAGAGAAGTATTGGTTAGCTCCCAAGATGAATTTAGGAAACAAGAAATTACATCAGAAATATGGTAGTGGCAAAAAGTGATGCAACATTGAACAATTGACATCGTCAATATTTATTAAAGATGCATGAAAAAATGTTGTGTGCATGTTGCATTGGTGTGTTTGGAGTATAAACCGAAGCTCAGATTTGAGAGGAATTTAAGGAGACTTAGCAAAAACATTTTGCAAAGTTTTTAAAGACAGGAAAATGACTACAATATGTTACCACAAAAGAGGATCAACAAATATTAAAGGAATAAGTTACGGGGTCCACATCCTTCAAGTCCCAAAAATGTGCATATATCCTTCCTCAAAGAAATCCAAATGGCTCCAGGATGATAAACGAAGGTCTTCTGAAGGTAATCCGCGCAGTGTTGTTGTAGAAATATCCATATTTAAAACTTTATAAATGAAAATAAATACCTTCCAGTAGCGCCGCCATCTTAGACTCCTCTAGAGTAACCTCCATAAGCTGCGTAAGTTCTCATCTTGAATGCAGATGCGACTAAGATAGCGGCATTACCGGAAGCTAGTTATTTTCGTTTATAAAGTTTTAAATGTGGATATTTCTACAACAAAACAGCGCGGATTACCCTCAGAAGGCCTTTGTTTATCATTGTGGAGCCGTTTTTTGGACTTAAATGACGTGAACCCCATAACTTCACATTTGATTAAATGAAAGATCTAAAACATTTTCTAAAATAACTGAAAATGTGATCGTCTGAAAAATGATGGACATATGGATCTCGGACGGCTTTGGGGTAAGTAAATCATAGGTTTAATATCATTTTTGGCCAAACTATCCCTTTAAATGGGCAATGAATCTGTAGATTTTATTGATTTATACTGTTGTCTGAGGTCTACTTATGATGTTCGCATGGTTTTTACATTCAAAAACATCAAAAGCAATAAGTAATAGGTAGGGGTGGCACGGTCCATGAAAAAAATCCGAACCGTTCGGTTCGCTTGTCTCGGTTCGGAGCGCGTGTGTACCGCACGGTTCAACGGTTCATGGCATGCGCAATGTAGTCTCATGCCCTGTATGTGACCTCAGATAGCGTGTTTCCCTTTCGCGCGAAAGAAGAGGTGACTGGTTTGGAGTATAAGTACTGCAGGTTATGTTACGTGTAGAAATGGCAAGTGGGAGAGAAAAGGAAGTCTGCCCGCAGTTTTTAGGATGCGCCAGCGTCGTATAAGTTTGGTGTGTGGAAACATATTTTTATTTCATGTTACTTATGATGACAGCGGAAATAAAACAATAGATAGAACTGCAGTCTATGGGTTGAATGTGCTCAAACAGCCTCAGGAGATCGCCTTCTCTCCGACCATTTATCTGAGGTACTGACAACAATGTTTTACGTCTTTTCGTATTCAGCGCTATTTTTAGCCTTTCATTGATAAAATTAAAGCGGCTGATTTCCGCGTAGTTTCATTTTGCTAGCGTGTGAAAGTTGCGCGATCTTATTTCAGAAATTGCCCCTCAAAGTAATTAGGACAGAAGTGGTCAAAAGTGGACAAAAGAGGCTTAAAGAGATTTTAATATTACAGGTGCAAAGGTTATGTTTCTCTCTCGTCCACATAAATTCTCAGTATTAAAGCAGCCTCTCAGTGATAAATCTAAGAGCTACACTGAAGTTGGCATTTTAATAAATGCAAGTTATCTTTGTGTGCTAAAAATGCACGTAAAGTTTATGTAGATGGCAATACACATTCTCTTTTGCCAAATAAATGAAAAGCATGTTGAAATCATCAATGTCTTCCCTCTTGCTCTATCAAAATCTCATCTGGCTTTCCTCAGAGATGGTCCCAATAATATGCTTAAAGTCAAATTCAGTTTGTGCATGATTACATGATATAACTTTTTTTAATACTGTATCCTACATTATGGATAATTAATACATTAATAAGATAATACATTTCTGGAGTGTAAAAAATTTAAAGAAAAAATAACAACAAGAACCGTACTGAACC
Organism: Paramisgurnus dabryanus; assembly: GCF_030506205.2. NCBI lineage: Eukaryota > Metazoa > Chordata > Actinopteri > Cypriniformes > Cobitidae > Paramisgurnus > Paramisgurnus dabryanus. The sequence continues at coordinate 39,490,806 of NC_133345.1, read as the reverse complement.
GTGAACCGTGACCATAGAACCGTGATACGAACCGAACCGAGGGTTTTGTGAACCGTGCCACCCCTAGTAATAGGCTATTTTGTAACATGGATTAGTGGCTCTCTGGAGAAATGGTTCGTTTGAAGGGCTGGGCCGCATTGAAGACCTGGACGTAACGCCCACTGCTATGATTGGACAGCTTCATTCCCCATCATTACATGTGGGGAAATGTTTTAAAAACATTAATGTGTAAAAATAGCAGCCGAACACATATATGTTTGACCCACAAAAGATTCTGAGTGCTAAAGATGATACACATAAATGACAATACGTATAGTAAAGTAGAAACAAAACTTTAAACTCGACATGACTAAAGCACCGTACACAACACAGTAAGCGTGCATCAGAATTCTAAACTGCGGCTGATTAATCCTTATCAATAACTTTGTATATTTCTATTGTGCTTGTGAGGTTGCTCTTACATACATGTAACGTTACATACCACAGTTATATGATAGAAAAAGCTTTGTTGAGTGGTTGAGTGTTTGACCTTTCAAAAGCATCTTGCCGTAATTACCGTATACAACACAGTAAGCGGGCATTATCCTTCCTTATAACTAACATTGTATGTTTCTATCGTTATATTACAGTCGTATTGTCGTTGACTTGTGGCTTCTTTACAAAAAAAAGTAAACAAACACTCCTCGCACGAGCTGGAACTTCTTTAACCCAGGGTAAGGTTATACAGCGACTGTGTTCTTTCACAACCGAACACTCCGTTTCCATGGGTACTCATAATAGATCACCTCTATGCCTGTGCATTGGTGTGTTTGGAGTATAAACCGAAGCTCAGATTTGAGAGGAATTTAAGGAGGCTTGGCAAAAAAGATCAACAAACATTAATAACAGATAAAATGTTGTCAGTTTTATTATTTATTAGGCTGGAGTATAGTCTGTTTTTTACATGTATCTGAATGTACTCTCACCATCAAACGCCCAGCCTTGTGAAGCATACACTGTAGTGTATTTGACTTTTACGTTTGACACATGTGCATTGCAACAAAATGCAAGGCATTAATTTGATTACTCTCTGATGTTTTTTTATTTAATTCTTTATTTGACAGGGACAATGGATAATAACAAAGTACTGCCCCAGAATTAACTACAGAGCTAAATTTCATCTGCTGTCCCCGGGCAGGAATAAACCAAATTATCAATAAAAATACCATACAATTTCAACACAATGGAATACAAAAAATATAAAAACATTCAAAAATCATTACATTATATAATTAATGATCACAAACCTGACTTGCCTTTAACCATCCTTTCCAATGTGATTTAAACTGCACAAAAGTAGTACACTGTCTAATATCAGTTGGTAAATTAGTACGGTAAAAGCAATACGTTTACTTGGAGTATTTTGTCTTATAAAAATGAAGAATTTTTTCAATATATGAGCAGATTATTATTTCTGCATATAAAAATATATTATAAAGATTATATCCTGAGGCAGAGGATATATCTGCATTAAAACTAATTCTGCATTAAAGCTCATTATGGTATCACCATTTACCATTCACCCATCAAAACTAAGACAATTAGTAAAGCTCAAGAGATTCAGAAAGGAGGTGGGCTACTTGTGAAAACATGATGAGATTATCACTTATACACTACTGATTAAAACATTATCAAAGAGCAAAGGTAAGGGAGCTATCTGTCTTCTAGTTAAAAGAACCGTCTGTTCTCTATCCTCTCCTTTCTGTCGCCGTCTGTCTCTCTGATGCTCATCATTTAGATGATGCTGTAAGGACCCTCGAGGTTCCCTTTCAGTCGGTCACTACGACGTCACGTCGTGACCGACGAATTGGGAACTCGCTTAGAGAGACCAATCTGCTTCGAATACTACTAAAACGCCAATGAACTTGGCATTGAGATATTTGCATAATGCTGGCGCCGCCCCGCCAGGTGCGTATATAAGCAGCAGGTGCAAATAGGGAAATTAGCTTTTATTCGCTTCGAAAGCCTGCAGTATCTGCTACTGAGAAGCTACTTTACTCTGTTGGGATTTGATTGCTGAAGTTGGTTGAACTAGCAGTATCACAGCGGACGCTTCGCTTATTCCACGGCTCTACATCTGTTTGTTGTTTTGAGTTTAGTGTGTGCGTTGCCTTCCTGTGCGCTCATCAACTAAGCATCTGAGTGAATTTCCCTAAAAGAGTGATACAAGAGAGCTTTGTGCCTTGTTAAAGGCAGCCACTCTCTCGTATATGCGGGGATCAGCGTCCTTTTCAGGATAGCTTTTCGCCCGTGCGATCTTGGATGCGAGAAGTATAAGGGTTCCAGTGACGGTCACGAGCGCTGTCTTCGTGCTCAGGCATCGAGCACTCCGGGGCTGCGTTCGTGGAGAGTTTCTGTTCTCTCTGTGAGAGCATAACCCTCTTGGATTGCGGAGACGACTGTCATTTCTACGGGAACGCTGTCCGCGCCTTTGCAGTGCTGACGCCGCCATGGTGCGGCTGTCAAGCGCTCGCAGGGCGCCCTTCGCGTCACTACGCTGAGTAGGACGGAGGATGCGTCCTTCACCTACCGGCCTTCTCATCCTCAGCCGGTTGAGGCTCCGGTGGAGACTGCAGAGTCGTGTTCTACGATGTCTGCCGAATCCATTGGACCTCCTTCTGGTCCCGTCACTTCTGCAGCATCAGAGGGGTGTCCATTTTTCCTCCGAGGCAGAGTCGTTCCGGAGATGGCGGCCGTGCCTTTCTTCCCCGACGGCACGAAGAGCTGACGTGATTTGCGGCCGTCCGGCCGTTCAGCTTTCACCCCTCACCTCCCTCACCAACGGAGCCGCTAAGGGCGGGGACCCCTTCAGTGGAGCGGGATGCGTTCCTGGAGGGACCACCCAACCCTTCCCTCCCGTGTTTGTAGACAGTCGTCCGGTTACGGACGCTGCCCATCAGGCATGCCGGAGAGGCGGCTTCAGCCCTGCACGTAATAACGTTGCTGCAGGCTCACAAAGGATTTACCAGGGAGGCCGCGACCTTCAGTCGTGCGATGTCCACCTCAGTGGTTCAAGATCGCCACCTTTGGCTGTGTCTGGCTGACATGACGGACGCAGACGAGAACAACTTGAATGCTCCTGTCTCACAGACCGGCCTCTTCGGCGAGCCAGGGGAGTCGTACAGCTCCGCTGCACAGACTGAGGCGATCTCCTAGGTCATGCCCCGGCGGAACAGGGCTGCCCTTGGTCCACCACGCCGGCTCCTCAGTCTGCCTCTCGCCGTCGGCGTCCTGCGGCGACCACCTCCGTTCCCCTCCTCGGACCCCATCTCGGCAGCGCAGGGGAACCGGTCGTCAGCAGCTCGCCCCGCCCGCTTAGCCGCTTCCCGTGAAAATCGGGAGTTTAAGTGGCCAGTGAAGGGCGACCCGGATTGGCAGAGGATCACTCTTCAGGAGATGGAGCTCCTTCCCCCGATAGAGGGTCGGGTGGAAAATCCTTGGTTTGCATATGTTCCACCGGCTGTTTAGCCGGTACCCACTAACCACACATAGAGTGCATTCCTCTTCCCTCTCCAGGTCTCCAGAGGATCGAGAGAGCCGTGAGCGGGCACACACCAGCTCACCCTACCTCTCCTCTATCGCCAGCGGGTGACCTGAGGAGTCCGAGCTCTCCGCTGAGGAGACCGGACCACCAGCACCCTTATCGGAGTCTGCGCTCTCCGCAGAGGAGACCAGACGACCGTCACCCTCAGCGGGCTCAGGTCAGTGTCACACACACATACTGTAGATGTTTATGCTGTCACAGCAGACGCACCGGCAGTCCCACCTGTCTCGCTTCGCTGCCCCACCGCGGGTACTTCGGTAGTGTCGTTATTTCTCCTCGTACGGTGCCTGGGTGCTTGGCTTCAGTTCCCAGCCCGTTTCGTTGGGTTTTACGCACAATCCGCCTCGGTTACGAATCCGGCACACCCCAAAATTCGGGCTTTCGTTTCACTGTAGTGAAAGCGTCCGATGCACATGTACTGCGTGCAAAAGTCGATATCCTGTTGGCGAAGGATGTTCGAGCCGGTCCCTCTTACCGAGATGATGATGATAGGGTTTTTCCAGCCTTTATCTCATAGTACCCAAAATACGCGGCGGGTTACGATCGATTTGATTTACGCACCGGCTCTACGAAGGTGTTCTTTTTGGATGATAACGCCGAGGCTCGTATTTCAATATTCAGATCGGTTTGCAGCCTTAGACCTGTAGACGTGTACTTTATGTGTCCATCTCCCCTCGCTTTAGACCGTTTTTCGCTCTGCGTCGTGGGGTGGGCATATTAATACGAAGTACACCATTCAAGCTGTCTCTCTCTCTCCGTGTCTCCATGTGCTAGTCACGGCATTAAAATGTCAGAGAGAGAGCGTTGTTCGCATTCTGCTTTTTTCTACGTCGACTTATAATAGCCCGTTCTTGGCAGACGTGCGCGAACACAGAGTTAATGCTTCGGCATCTCGCTCGTTTAAGTCTTCAGGTCGGCTGGGAAAGAGCAACTTTGCCCCGTGCAGAGGATCCTTTTTCTCAGTATGGAAATAAGACTCGATCGACTAATTGGCGTGTTTTACAAGAGCGCGCAACCAGTCAGTTCTGACTTGCCTCGGTTTAATTCGAGGGAAGTACGCGGTCCCTCTGAAACAATTTCAGAAGCTCCTGGACATATGACAGCATGCTGCGGCTGTGACGCCGCCCGAGCTGCTTCATATGAGACCGCTTCAGCGTTGGCTTACGATCGAGTCTCGAGGAGAGCGCGGCACACCGACATACACCGTGTAAACATTACACCTGCGTGTCATTTCAATTTTTCCCCGTGGTAGACCCGGCATTTCCGATAGAAGATATGCCCCTGAGGGGTCTCCTGGCATTCTGTATATTGCAATGCCCTCAGCACGGGATGATCAGCCACGTATGACGGGCTTGCAGTCTCAGGGGTGTGCATAGCACCCCAACTGCCGCGAGCGGTGCGCTGTATATCTGGGACTTGTACGCTCCGCTATGGAGATGCGAGGGAAGGATGTATTAGCCGACACCAATAACATTGCGACTGTTGCGTTATTTACCGTTAAGGCGGTTTTGCGCTCTCGTCACCTGTCGCATCTCGCTCGTCATCTCCTCCTTTGGAGTCAGAAGCATCTGAGGTCCCTTCGTGCCATTTACATCCCGGGTTCGCTCAATACAGCGGCAGACGCGCTTCCCGAGCTGCGCCCCCGGCGAATGGCGACTCCACCTCCAGACGGTCCAGCTAATTTGGAATAAGTTCGGTTGTGCGTAGATAGATCTGTTTGCGTCGCCGGATGATACCCACTGTCGCCTATTTTGTTCACTAACCGAGGGCAGCCTCGGCGTGGATGCGTTGGCACACTGCTGGCCGCGGGGGGTGCGTAAATACGCATTCCTTCCAGTGAGCTTTATTGCGCAGACACTGTGCAAAGTCAGGCAGGACGAGGAGAGCCTTTATTAATCGTCCGTACTGGACGACCAAGAATTGGTTTTTCATAGTTAATGCTCCTCGCGACAGCCCTCCCTGGCGAATTCCCCTGAGGAAGGACTTTCTTTCTCAAGGAGCGGGCACATTGGCACTCGCGCCCGACCTGTGCGATCTCCATGTATGGTCGTTTAGCGCGCGCAAGGTTTAGGTGATTTATCGCAAGCGGTATCTAACACCATCGACGCGGTTCAAGCACCGTCCACAAGACGGGCTTACGCGCTTAATGAAACCTTTTTCGTCACCCGGTGCTCTTCGCAACGCGAGGACCCCAGAGAATGCCCATTAACATTGTGCTTTTATGTCTTTAACATAGGTTAGATGGTAGGCTGTCCCTCCGCCATTTAAGTTGATATCGCCGCTATTTCTGCTCATCACTCACTTATCAACGGCAGATCAGTTGGCCAGCATGATTTAATTATTACATTTTAAGAGGCGCTCGCAGGCTAAACCCCTCGCGCCCTCCCTCTTTCCTCCTGAGACCTGTCCATGGTGCTGAAGCCTTCAGGTCTCCCTTTTGAGCCTTTGCAGTCTACGAGTCTGAGGTTTTATCAATGAAAACTCTGACCCTGATAGCATTGGCCTCCATGAAGAGAGTAGGGGATTTACATGCATTCTCTGTTGACGATTCGTGCTTTTAGTTTGGTCCTGCTGTCTCACTGAGACCCAGACCAGGCTACGTGCCCAAAGTTCCCACCACTCACTTCAGAGATAAGGTGGTGAGCTTGCAAGCGCTGCCCCCGGAGGACGCAGACCCAACCATGGCTTTGTTGTGCCCCGTACGCGCACTGCGACTCTACGTGGTTTGCACGCAAAGCCTCAGGACCTCAGACCAGCTCTTTGTTTGTTATGGTGGCCAGCAGAAAGGGAAAGCTGTCACTAGCAGAGGATTGTTCTTTGGATAGTTGATACTATCGCCCTGGCTTATAATCTTCAGGGTATTCCTTGCCCCTTTAAATTGAGAGCGCACTCCACACGGAGCGTTGCCTCATCTTGGGCTTTAGCTCGTGGTTCCTCGCTAACAGACATCTGCAGAGCTGCTGGTTGGGCGACACCTAATACGTTCATTAGATTTTACAGTGTTCGTATCGAGCCTGTATCCTCTCGTGTTCTTTCCTCACCAGGGGGAGCACGGAGAACAGTCTCGCAGGTCGGCTTGCAGCCTCCAACTGACGCTTCATAACTGTGTCAGTATGGAAGGCCTTCAGAACAAAAATGCGTAATGGTTTGAATTGTTCTTCCTCCGCTGCCTGGCAGCCTTTGTTGCGGAGCATTGGCTGTCAGCCTTTCACTAGCTGTATCCTCGCGAACCTACGTGTCTGGCTCGGGCTCCACATTGTGTCCCACCGGGTTCCTTTGTGAGTATTTTCCGTGGGGTTAATCCTACCAGCCCACGTTTCCCTTAGCAGAGCACTGCTTTGCTTACACAGCCACGGCTGTCTTTATTCCTCAACTACGGTTGACTTTCGCCCACCATTAGCCCTTAAGAGGGGCGGTGGCTTCCGCAGCGTTCCTATCCCGCTCAGGTAGGGCGCTTCCCAGTCGCTGGCACTACTGTGGGGTTATGGAACATCTAGTGCCCGGCCTTCTGCCTTAAAACCTATCTCCTCCTCCTTAAGTGGAACCGGAGGGCTTTACGCAGACACTGGAAGAGGTCAGCCCCTAGTGGCGTTTTGGTAGGGATTCCCAATTCGTCGGTCACGACGTGACGTCGTAGTGACCGACTGAAAGGGAACGTCTCGGTTACGGATGTAACCCTCGTTCCCTGAAGGAGGGAACGGAGACGTCACGTCCCGTCGCCACAGGTGCTGCCACCTGCTGTTACGGCCGGTCACACTTTCCGGCTTTCTCAGCAAAAAGAAGCTAATTTCCCTATTTGCACCTGCTGCTTATATACGCACCTGGCGGGGCGGCGCCAGCATTATGCAAATATCTCAATGCCAAGTTCATTGGCGTTTTAGTAGTATTCGAAGCAGATTGGTCTCTCTAAGCGAGTTCCCAATTCGTCGGTCACGACGTGACGTCTCCGTTCCCTCCTTCAGGGAACGAGGGTTACATCCGTAACCGAGACGATTCGTATGCTATGGAGCGTTGATGAAACAACTTCTGGATTATGTTAATCAAACCAATGAGGATGCAAAAAGGCTCTGACAGTTACAAACTGTTCTTATCTTACAACTTTTAGCTTGATGCTGATGTTCTCTGCATTTGAAAGGAGAGGGATAAACTAAAATGTACAGTAGATAATGGAAGAGAGACTGGGAATTAATTTTTTATTGTAGTCTTTAAATAATAATTTAAGACTTGGGTGGTTTTTGACGCACTGTAAAAAAAAGATTTGTTGTTATAACAATGAGTTAATTTAACCCAAAATATTAGTTAACACAAAAAATGTGTTTGATCAGTCAACAGCAAATGTTTTATTACAGTGCAAGGTACTGTAAGTGTTAATAATAGGGTTGCACGGATACAAATTTTTGGTGCTGCTACTGATATTCGATTACTTAGAGTAAAATGTATCAATGCCGGTAGATGCCAATAGTTTTGCCTTTTGCTCCTTGTTTCAAAGTATAATGTTATGAAATCTTAGAAGAGCTGAGCATACAGAATGCAATTCTGTTGTCATTGTGACCCAATTCAGAACAATTTTACAGTATGGATTTTAATGCATTTGCCTCAGGATATAATCTGTATAATATCATTTTTATTGCCAGGAATAATCTGCTCATCAGCTGTTTTTAAACATCAGATGTCCGATATTGAGAAAAAAAAATTTATTTGCAGATACTGAATATATGCCGATATCAGTGCTAAAAGAATAGTTTACCCAAAATTCATTTTTTTATTATATACTAACCCAAGTTTTCCATTTAAGTTTCACAGAATTGAATATGGTCTTTTACACAAACTACCCAGCCATCCAGAACTCCCCAAAGTAATGCAGTTTAACAAACCCCTTAGCCAGCAACCACCCACAACATCCTATAGCATTGTGGCCATTGGTGAGTTTTGCACAGATAAGCACCATTCATGTTTTCTTCAGTAAATGTGGGTGGATAAACAAGTTACATTATAAATGTCCCAATAAAGAGCTTCAGGCATAAAAATAAGCCAGGGTCATTGTAACCTTTGTGGGAGACAGAAAGCACACTCTCTCCCAGACATCAGCTGATAGCTGAAAGCATCTGGTGGGCATCCAGGGGGGATTATGAGTCAGCGCACCACTGCACATTTACAATAGTGCAAAACAAATTTCAGCTCCATTCAAAAACACAGTCGCTAAATAATGCATTATGTTTATGTTGTTTCTCATAAAACAGAGACCCGGCTGATCTGGATTTCAGATTATTCTTAGCTGCTTTATGAATGAGTTCAATTGGTTATTCTGAACAAATCTGCTCAAACTTTTTTGTTAGTTTGTTTTTGCTTATATTTTATATACATCATCCCTTGTTTTAATTTGTGCTAGCCGGTAATACGCTGAATAATTTGCTTATGCTTAAAACAGAAGTGTGTATTTGATGTACTTTACCAGAGACAACTATAAGAAATTTTGTGGACTGACTAATACTAAAGTTGCTCAGTGGGTAACACTGTAACTTCACAACAAGTAGGTCCTGGGTTTGAGGCTTGGTCTTTCTGTGTGAGTTTGCTTGTTGTCCTTGTGCCAACGTGGGTTTACTCCGGGTCTGGTTTCCTTCAACATTTCAAAGACATGCATAATTGAATACGATGGATAGCCACAGATGCTGGAATGGTTGAGCAACCCGACCTATCAACTTCTCCCAAAACCAGTAGATAAAGCCAAGCATTGGAGCCAGTGGTGAGGGCTGCAACATATGTTGCCAACATATGCAGCTTCTCCAACAATGCATATTAAACTGATTCCTTGGGAAGAGGTTTAAAAAAATAATCCCTTAAATACACAGTCACACACATGTGCTCTTGTTATCCCTATTCTTTATGTCCCATCATCCACTCCAATCTCATCTGTCACACCATCTGTACATCCATATAAGCGTGGATCTCCCAATAGATGCTTTACTTTTTGACTTTCTCTTTGACCCGCCTTCCACCACTGTATGGTTTGTGATAACACTTAAAGTGTGAGCAAGTTTCTCTCTCTCTCTGTCTACTGTAGGAAGATTGTTGTTGTCAGTGACCAGCAACACTGCACGATTTCCCTGTATTTTTACAGTACGGTACTGGCAGCACGGTTGCCAGTAAGTTACTGTATTTTGGTTTTACAGTACTGTACTGTAATACCATTTTACAGTACACAAACTAGTACTGTATAGTTACAAAGCAGTACTTTACTGTAATGTCTATATTGACCCATAAATACTATTTATTACTTATTACAGTTAATACAATAATATTATATAAAATAGCTAGAGATTTAGGTTTAAATCTATAGTTATTAATATGGTAAAAATGCTATCCTTGACATGACATAATGAATTAAAAGGCAATCCAAGCAATGTTTGTATCAAAATTTTATTTAAAAAAACATTTAATTGAAACAAAACATATTTAAAATAAGATTTTAAACAATAATAAACATATAATCAAGTAACATAAAATAAAATCAACAAGTATAAACAAGTTTGGAGACCCCTGCTGTAACATATTTAACTCTGGCAAATAGAACACTGGTCCATAGTTTGAAGTTTTCAGTTTAAAGTCCATCATCGACTAAAAGGTAACATTTCACTGTGGTAAAAAGAACACTGGCCCATAGTTTTAAATATTCTACTTGAATTTCATTTAACACTAAAAATAAATGCATTAAACTGTGGCAGACAGACCACAGTGGCCTTTACTTTGAAGTCGTCCATTCGAACTCAATCAGGGACTGCATGAAGCTGTTCACATGTGGGTTAATGGCCACAGCTTTTCTCTGCACCAAGTTCCTTGTCTTTTTGCTTGCTCCTTGTCTGGATGTGCACTTTTTCCCATCTTTGGAATTAATTCTATCCAGAAACCTGTTAGAAATATCATAAACATTAAGTCAACAAATATAAGATAGAAAAAGATTCTTAAAAAATTAAACTCAGATTTGAATTTACTCCTATTCTGAAACCTTTTGCTCTTATTCTACTGTTCCACACCTAATTACATTAAAATACAGAAGATTCACTAACCTCAGAACAAACTCTTTCCTCAATGGATAGCATCCACATGGATCATGCCATGATTGAATGTCCTGAACAGAAAGCACAATTGTTACTGATTTGGACACAACTTTTCATTCTGAAAACAAAATCTTTTGTCAATAAAGTCCAGGGACACCTCTGCTAAATAAATACAATTATTAAATTAAATGTCTTATAACCAAAGTCTGAATATTTCTGTTTGTATATTTCTACATGGCAAACTAAGACAATTGTGTACATGTTGTGTATGGTCGTGTTACAGTGTTGTGTGTGGGAATTGTGAATGAGTGTATACATGGGTATTTAAAGAAACTGTAGTGGTAAAGTGCAAACTTACCGAACATAATGTGCTTGGTGTGTGTCTGGTATCACACGTTGTGCCTCCACATCTGCCTTAACTCCTGAAAAGTGCTATGACATTCAGGTAAACTACAAATAAAAAGTCAGCCATATTCCTGTGTAATTTTGCATGTGACGTGAAAGCATTTAATATTGCAGTCGAAAAAATACATGACTTGTAACTGTACATCATGTACTTGCCTGGTGCCTTTAAAGATGATCCATCTTACCCAATCCAGCTTACAAGCAATGGTAAGACTGTGAAAAAGACAAATGTTACAAAATCTGTTAGCCATAGAAATAAGTAGACATTGTGAAGGAAATGGTAAAAGAAAACTTTGTAACACTTTACTACAATAGTTTATTACTTAACATTTGGTAATGCCTTAGCTAATATGAACTAACAATGAACAATATATTTTACAACATTAATAATATTTGATAATGTTCATTGTGCATTAACTAATGTAAACAGAGACAAAGTGATTGATTTAAAAATGTATTAAGTGTTTAAATCTAATATCATGCTATGCTAACAAATAAAATATTACTGTAAGTGTTAAGTCAGTTGTAAAATAAATAAATAAATAAATATATATATATATATATATATATATATATATATATATATATATATATATATATATATATATATATATATATATATATATATTTATATTAGTTGTTATATTATATATTATATATAAATATCTAAATAAGTCTTTTTTTAATTATTATTCTATAACATCTTGTCTACAGAAAATCTCTGAAAATGTCTCGTTTAGTGCAGAAAATAGCGATTTATAGTGATAAGGTAAAAAGACTGTCCCTTTAATGTTTTACCCGGACCGGCTGCGGTGTAACACTATTTCAGGCAAAGTTTTTTAACTAAGTTAGTAGCTAGCTGCTCACTTTAAAGATAAACATGATCGCCTAAATCTGAGCAATCCTGGTGATGCCAGTTTCCTACACGATGTTATTATGGACTATTTTACATCCAGAGATGAAGGATCAGATGACAGAGACGAGAAGACAAAGGTACGTAAATGCGGAGCCCATTCTCTTTTCGTGCATTGATTTGATGTGTTTTGGAAACGTATATACAGCATGTAATGCATCTGAAGTGGTGGAAACAATATGCCATAAAAATGTATTGGACAACTTACTGGGCGTGTAAAACGCTTAAGAGAAGATATTCTCTGCTTTTGCTGATATACCGTAATATAATAACAACAACAATAAGCGCGGCAATCCCTTTCGTTCATCTGATATTAAGATGAGCCCAGGTCTGAATGATATTTGGTCGAAGTTAAAGCTGCGATGAGTTCGATGCATGTATCCAGTTAAATATGAGGTTTCTTGTTTTCACTTCTGTGGAGGAGTTCGGTACTACATTATGCTGTGTACGGTGTGTACTGTGTATGCTCCTGTCTGTTTACAACCACGAGTCAGCCTTACCAAACAGTCGAACTAAATACTTTTCTCTGATGCTAACTGAACGGATGAAACGCCGAGATAAACGACCGTTATGCTGGGACCGCAAGACCGCGCTGGCGGGTTGTCTTTGTCCATTTCGTTAAAAATAGTTTCATTGTCACCACACTTTCAACACAATATAAACTCACCAAAACCCTCATAATTTAGTTAAAACAACCCTATATTCATTAAAAAAGGTGTAAAGCGAGTTAAAGCAGCGGTAGACATCTGTGTGTAACGTTAGCTTACTTTCTGAGGGAGATTGAAACTTTGTTGGCGACCGTTTTTCTCTCTCATTGCACGTTTAAAACAATATTGTGACAAACTATTGACAACATTCTTAAACTAAAAATTAAGTTTTCATGAAACAGAAATATTTCAAACTTACCGAACTGCCAGAAATCAATCGTCCTCCTTCAGCTGCAGCCAAGAGTTGTGCTCTCCCTCCCTCTGTGTGATTTGACTCTGGCGCACTTTCTCTGATTATTGCAAGTACACCTGGCACATTACAGCAATGGCTACAGCAAGGTTACATCAAGACCAAAATATACTGTAAAATTTTCCCGCTCAAACTAATTTACCCATAATGCATTATGAACTGCAGTACTGTACTGTAATGTACACATACAGTATAGTACTGTGGATTTTTACAGTAATGTACTGCTAAATCTACAGTGACATCTAACAGTGTGCTATTACAGACCACATCACATATCTGCCAGGTTGGTCCAATCGAATGCGTCTGTACGGCAGTGATTTTGTTGATTTTCAACAAAATAACAATGCTTTAGCAAGCTTATAAGCCAGTGTCTTTTGCATAACTATGACAACGCATGTGGGTCTGATGAAACCGTCTTTAGTAATGTACTCCGAGATGCATTTGTGGTTCAGGTTGCATAGAAAAAGCTGAGTGGATTTTTATCATTTTGTGTATATGTGTACAGTATGAACAATATTATTTATATTGATCAAGATTCAAGAAGTGACCAAATGCAAAAAGCAGAACAATGTCGACAGGTTTGGTACAAGCAAGAGCTTAGATCTTTGAAGAGCATTAACCAGGCTGGAGGTAAAAGCTTTCATTGTCTTATTAACCACATTATAGACATCAAGCTATTTATTGGTTGTTGGTACATGTGCCATTACAAAAGTATATGTTAAACACAAGGTGGTACTTAACTACACAAAACAGTGAACAGCCAAGTAACCATTTTTCTTTAAAAGTCACCCATGGTGGAGAACAGCATTACACAAGCAGAATGAATTACTAGGACAATGACATATTACATGTGTCATAAATATAGTGTGTTGGCAATGAAAATACATGACTCAAGACAGAAAGAGCAGGCAACAGGTAAATGTTCAAGACTGTGCGGCTGCAAACAAGGAGTTTACAGCAGGAAATGTTTTTGCGTGATTTGTAATTTATCATGTAATTGAGCTTCCTGATGTGCCTGCACAGAATGCCATAGACCCAGCGGATAACTTGTCTTTGCTGTGTAGTGGTATTGTCTGGATATGGGAATAAATATCCTCATATTATCCTCAAACATACTCATTTCTGCTGGCCTGGCCTGTAGCACATATTGATCAGACAGCTCACCTCTCCTGCGGTGATGAGAAACAGCTGTATCACGTAACATAAGTGTGGATGGATGTTAACGTAAGTGTGACATTACATCTGCTTAATGCTTATAAGTTAAGTATCAACTTTGCTATTGCATGATATATGATGATATAATAATGTGTACAATTTTGTGATCTGAGCACAGATCTGTGATCTGAATTACATCTCGTTAGCTAGTGTATATATCTATAAACACTCACCAAGACATCTGTCCTTTCTCCTCACATAACACCAATTTGTCTCCTTTGACCGTTCTGTTTAATCCTGACCTGCGGCATCTATCTTTGTAATGTACAAAATCTGTGTCGTCATCGTGTTAAGCCTGCACCAACATTTTTGATTGTGCCGCAATTTCGACAAATTAGAAATGGGCTTGACTAGTCTCTTTGCCAGACTTACTTGCAGAGCAAATCTAAATTTGCCAGAAGTTGTCTGGGTTTTCCCAGGCTACACATATATGGAAATTAAGTGAATCCTTAAAGGGATACTTCACCGATTTAGCATTCAGCTTTGTATCTGTAGAAACCCGGCAGTATTACTGAATGACCATGTTTCCCTCCATCATTTCCCCCTGAGAGGAGAGATATCTGCATTTTGGTTCTGCAAAAAAGTCCTCCGATGATGCAAAAATCGTCATATTACATCATCGGAGGACTTTTTTGCAGAACCAAAATGCAGATATCTCTCCTCTCAGGGGGAAATGAGGGAGGGAAACATGGTCATTCAGTAATACTGCCGGGTTTCTACAGATACAAAGCTGAATGCTAAATCGGTGAAGTATCCCTTTAACTAAAGGGCCGTTCACATTATAACGATAACTATAATGATAACTATATTAGCGTCCACATTATAACAATAACTTTAATTCACTCATGCGCAAGAAACTCACACAAATACTTGCCTTTAATGACATTAACTTTTATTGGATATTTCTTGTAATAAAAACTTTTGCAATTGTTTACATGTCACTGAATATGTAAATATGCTGTTCTTGTTGCATTTACACAGCGGGTAACCAGCAGATGTCCTCAACATGCTGCGTTTCGCATAAGTCTAAACAGTAAATCTAGTTTGTGTAATCTAAAAAGTTAATACCTTTTTGCGTAGATAAATTTATCCCTGTTTGGATCCTAAGGAATGAATGGGGCTAGGCTAAATGCTAACACATTTACAATGCGCTGTACAAAGATTAAGTGCATGCATTTAAAAAAGACAGGTATGTATTAATTTGTCTAAGTTGAGGTAAGAACATAGTAAAATATTGAAAAAAGTGGTGTATTCCTTTAAATTCAAACTCATCAAATGCAGTCCCATGCAAAGCATGCTAGGAACTACAAGTCCACTGCCCAGTAGTTATGTCTGGCATAATCATTCATGTAGCTTCAACACAAAATTATTAAGTTAATTTTAGGGATGCACCGATAGGATTTTTTGGGCCGATACCGATTTAAACAGACAACTTCTGGCCGATGCCGATACCGATATTAAACACTTGTATTCAATACTATACAGTTGGTCTATTAGCTAGTTTATTTCTGCATCAAATTATTTTTTACTGAACATGGATTGGATCTAATTAACATTCAACTGACCAACATAATAAGAGAGGCACAAATTAAGCTAAAACAAATATAATAAGACAGCATGACAACCTTCAAAAGTGGTTTTTGCTATAAAGCATTTATTTTATTAACAACATTAACTCCTTTTTTACATATAATGGATTTTTTATGCAGTCAATTAATAAACAATCGGTATCGGCCTTTCTCGTGCTATTGCCGATATGCCGATGGTTTCAAATTCATCAAAAATCGGCCGATAAATATCGGCGGCCGATACATCGGTGCATCACTAGTTAATTTCCTTCTTACAATTTTGTGTATTAATACATTATACATGATAAAATTAAGTTGAATTTACTCAATAATGTTTTCATTTAGATTTACT
The DNA here is from genome assembly GCF_030506205.2 of Paramisgurnus dabryanus. Taxonomy (NCBI): domain Eukaryota; kingdom Metazoa; phylum Chordata; class Actinopteri; order Cypriniformes; family Cobitidae; genus Paramisgurnus; species Paramisgurnus dabryanus. The sequence goes on along the minus strand of NC_133345.1, from coordinate 39,474,758 downwards.
CAAATTACTCACATTATGATGTTATTTTACAAAAAGAAATGGTTTAAAAAACAAGAATTCAATTTTTTTATATGGTTTACTCATTTCATTTTGTTAAATCCATTAAGGCACATAATAATTTTCACAGTGTAAAATACACTGAAGCAGCCTCAGGAATATCAATGGGCTCATTTCACTCCATTGTAAAGCCTCCAAAATGCAAAAGCATTTTGCCATCAGACACCATTCGCATCAGTGCCCGCTAACACAAACATATTGATATTTTTAAACCGATCTAACACGTGATTAATGCAATAAACGTATAACTCCAGTCCTCGGGTGACTAAATGCAGATGGAAACCAATCTGAAAAGACCCTCAAATTATTTTCCAGATCGATATGCTTTTATTTAGCAGGTGTATTTAGATTAAAATTGGTTTTTAGAATCCAGTTTTTAGTCATTATCTGTTCTCTAATTCTTCTATTGTAATGAATCTCAAACGGTCCAGAGGCGACGGTCAATCGATACTGCTCTGCCTGATCTCTCTGCTCCGCTAAAGTTTATTCAAACCCATCTGAGGTCAAAGCATTTAAACAAACACCAGCAGGTATGAACCAGCAGCCTCAGTTCTGAGGTGAATACAGCAGCTCTTCTGGATCCGTGCATTAGGAGGGAGCTCATCAGATTAGCCAACCCGTCGTGGAGCAGCACAGCGATCGGGGCGTGCTGATAAACCACCTTTTTTTTCCCTCATCTCTCTTTCTTCAGTCTTTTGTGTTTGAATGAGAGAGGAGGTAAGGTGACCGTGAGTGTAATCGTGCTCGCTGTGTAGTAATGATTTTCTGCATCACCCCATACTGTATGTAATGAGATGTGAGAAAACTTGTGTTAGTAATTAGTTGTGTATACGTGTACTATTATTTTTATATCATAAGCTGAAATGCTAAAAGGCTTTAACAGTCACAGACCACATTCACAGCACACATAGAGAATAATGCTTACCTGGGGTACAAAAGAGACAAAAATCAAGTCCAATTATTAACGTAGCCAAAGTGAATGTGACATTAATTACAGTGGGTCTTTGTGACATTTAAGCTTTGTCATATTCTGTAACTATCACTTTTAGCATGTACACTCGCCTAAAGGATTATTAGGAACACATGTTCAATTTCTTATTAATGCAATTATCTAATCAACCAATCACATGGGAGTTCCTTCAATGCATTTAGGGGTGTGGTCCTGGTCAAGACAATCTCCTGAACTCCAAATGTCAGAATGGGAAAGAAAGGTGATTTAAGCAATGTTGAGTGTGGCATGGTTGTTGGTGCCAGACGGGTCGGTCTGAGTATTTCACAATCTGCTCAGTTACTGGGATTTTCACGCACAAAAATTTCTAGGGTTTACAAAGAATGGTGTGAAAAGGGAAAAACATTCAGTATGCAGCAATCCTGTGGGCGAAAATGCCTTGTTGATGCTAGAGGTCAGAGGAGAATGGGCCGACTAATTCAAGCTGATAGAAGAGCAACTTTGACTGAAATAACCACTCGTTACAACCGAGGTATGCAGCAAAGCATTTGTGAAGCCACAACACGCACAACCTTGAGGCGGATGGGCTACAACAGCAGAAGACCCCACCGGGTACCACTCATCTCCACTACAAATAGGAAAAAGAGACTACAATTTGCACAAGCTTACCAAAATTGGACAGTTGAAGACTTAAAAATGTTGCTTGGTCTGATGAGTCTCGATTTCTGTTGAGATATTCAGATGGTAGAGTCAGAATTTGGTGTAAACAGAATGAGAACATGGATCCATCATGCCTTGTTACCACAGTGCAGGCTGCTGGTGGTGGTGTTATGGTGTGGGGGATGTTTTCTTGGCGCACTTTAGGCCCCTTAGTGCCAATTGGGCATCGTTTAAATGCCACGGCCTACCTGAGCATTGTTTCTGACCATGTCCATCCCTTTATGACCACTTTGTACCCATACTCTGATGGCTACTTCCAGCAGGATAATGCACCATGTCACATGAATCATTTCAAATTTGTTTCTTGAACATGACAATGAGTTCACTGTACTAAAATGGCTACACACTCACCAGATCTCAACCCAATAGAGCATCTTTGGGATGTGGTGGAACGGGAGCTTTGTGCCCTGGATGTTCATCCCACAAATCTCCATCAACTGCAAGATGCTATCCTAAAAATATGGGCCAACATTTCTAAAGAATGCTTTCAGCACCTTGTTGAATCAATGCCATGTAGAATTAAGGCAGTTCTGAAGGCGAAAGGGGGTCAAACACAGTATAAGTATGGTGTTCCTAATAATCCTTTAGGTGAGTATAAATTATTTTTTAGTTAGTTAATGTCAATACAGATATTCATGTTAGTTCATGGTGTATTAAGTAAGGAATAACGTGTAGGCAGCCTGTTGTTATTGCAGAAATAAGCCCTGACAGTGTGATCAGAACCCGACGCGAGGTGTCATTATCCCACTTACGTATGGCACGGCTATTTACCTCATAAGCAACATTAAATATTGGTTTGAAATATTTTATTAACGCAGACCTGCAAAAACCACCAACAATCAAGAATGCATGATTATATGGTGTCATGGCTTTGCACTCTAAAAATTTTGTTGCGTTTGTTATGCTGCACAAAAACTAAAAATGCATCAATGTCAATGTTGTTACAAATTTTTGACATGCCCAAGACTGTGATAAAAGGTATTTTGTGTATTTTTCCCCTAATCAGTGACATCGTTTATGAACTTGGCAATTAAAGAGTTAAATCCTGGCATTTTTGGAAACATTTAGTAGTTTTAATTAGTAGCTAAGTGAGGTTGATTAACAGATTTAATATTAATCTGATTTTTACAGCAGTTTAATTTAGTGGATGTTTTCATCAACGAACAACACGAAAGGGTAGTGAATTTGCTCATGGTGTATTGTTGAGTTAAAAAAATCTAAGCAGTTTCCCAAAATATGGGTCAATATAAGGTTTGTCACCAAAAATCATTCCATTTGCTAAAACACTGGGAAAGTTGTGGCCCAATTAAGGCTTAAAAGCACCCCATACTGGATGAAAACATCCCCAACATAACAAGGGTCAAACATCTGTGATCATTTGATACAAGCATGCATTTATCAGCACATATTTCACGCACTAACCAAAATTAAACATGAAATATTATATATGAAAAAAATATACTCATTTTTAAAAAAATTTGCGTTCCCTAGACTCTTATTGACTGCTTTTTCTTCATTATATGTTTCAAGTCATGAATAATTCATATTTATTTTGTTTTGTACACTAATACATGGCTGGGTTATTTTTAAGCCATTTTGGGTAAATATAGACTAGAACACACCGCTGGGTTAAAATTGACCCAATGATGGATTGTTTTAACCCAACTGCTGGGTTATTATAAAGCATGGTTGCATAACAACAACTCAACATTAATGGGTCATTTTAACCCAGCATATGTTCTGTCCAATATTTACCCATTATGGGTTCAAAATAATCCAGCCATTTTTAAGTGTAATTAAATAAATGAATTATATTTTTGTCTACATTATTAGTTTTAAATATAAACTTACAGAATAAAACATGTTTAAGATCACAATAAACATTTCAATAAAGTGACCCTCAACTTTCAGTAGTGTATATGTTGGATTTATCGTCCACATAAAGCTGTTTTATCACCTGACATGTGAACATCATACATTTGACTGCCCAGACAAGTAATAGCACACCCCACCTCGACCCTCATTCATTGCAATAGTTCAAATAATACAAGATGACCACATGATTTGATACTCCAGTCACTACTGGAGACGCAAGAAACTTTAATAGTATTCCCAAGTATATTATATAAGAGCAGATAAATAAACCTGGATGGCATCAGCAGCAGTGAATTAACTCTGCCACCAGTAAATCCTCAGTGCAGTGTTTACAGAGCCAGTCTACAGAATCAATACACTGTTTCCTTGAAAAAAAGAAATTTAACATATCACTATACATGTTTTTAAAAATGCAATAGCACAGCAATGCAGACAACCTTTCCGTGGCATACACGTTTCACGGTTAATCAAACTATTTGTGCGGATTCAATTGGGAGAGCATAGACAGATAATAAGAGAAGTATAGACACTTCAGCCAGTGTTCACCTCCCGCTGCCATGTATCGATGGGCAGAGTCTGCACAACCATAATCACTTCATCTAGACTCTTTTTTTTTACTGTCCTTCTGGGAAATACTTTTCTTGATAAATATCTAAAATGCTGGTTATTTTTCAGACTTGGCTGCTTTGACCTTCAAACACATTAAATGGAAAAGTAAGGCAGCCATAAAGTACAGACTATGATGAAAGAAAATGTTAATACACACACATATAATGTATAGAAAAAACTATACAGACAAAAAAGTATTGGGACGCCCCTTCTAATAAAGATGTTTGGGTGGCCATCCTAAACAGAGCATTGGTAGGTTATCTCACAGTGATAAAAACACAATTTTTATTTATACTATGCTGATTATTTAACATAACAGATAATGTGAATATGCACTTTGTTGCAGATTCTTCAAGGCACATATGTAAACTGTATACAGTACATACATTTATTTCATCAGGATATTTGCTCAGTGTCATGCACACACTTTACCATTAGACACTGTGCAACACTTTTAATGACTTTCTCGCACACAGCATGTACAAAGTTCTGATCGGCAATAAAGCCTTTAATTGGATTAAAGCAAATTTGCATTTGTTATGTCAGCTCAGTTTTAGTCATGATGATAATCTTCTGATCCTGGAACTGTGAGAGATTAATTACTACATAAGACAATGAACTTGGGAAAAAAACATGATGTCTACAGAATCTCTCCTGCATTTTCAGCGGTGTGTATTTTTTCCTTACAAGCTGGTTGGTTTATTAAAATTCTAGGTAAATAGCATGAAAAACATGTTGGGGTTACATTTCACATCCAAATTAAAAAGGTTTTATATATTTATATATATTCCCATTCCCCATTTTTAGGACCATTAAAATGATGGAATGCTATTTTATTACTAATCGTGATAAAAATAAATATTGATCTACACTTTCTATAAAGCCTTTGTAAAATCAATCTTGAAAATTGTTTCTAAATGCATTACAAATTGTAGAAATGCATTGCTGAAACACGCCACGAAGACTGTAAACTGTAGTACTGAATTGTCGAATTTGATCGTTAAACAGATTTTCACCATTTCTGTGTTCAGGAATATTAGGGCGGGGTTAAAACGACACACTTAAGCTTCAGCGCGTGGCCCCGCCCCTTACACAATTACAAGCATCCATTCAGGTTGTAGCTGTATTTGAAAGTCGAGAGGGACTGTGGGGTTTCTGCAAGTGGGCGTGGCTTCAGCACTGACAGCGGACACACCCCCAGCGTTTGACAGCAGAGAATCCTACTTTTTTCAAGATTTTGATCACTTTTTTATTTATTTGAGGTTTTTCCATCATTCATATTTGGTTGGGTGGTTAATAACACCATGAGTATATGTTTAAAACATGACCTATTTAAAAAAAACTTATATGGCATGAACAAGTTGAGTATAAAGCAAAAAGTCTTTATTCTGCAAATAAAGGGCAAAAAGACAATAGATGTAAGAAAGACATTGATTCAGTTAAATCTGATTTAGTTCTTTAATTGAGATTTGGGATTTCTCTCTCTACTTTCAGGCTTCCAAGCTGAACAGAAACTTTTCAAAGCAGAGTTTTTAAGATGGGATAGATGAGTCCAATCAGAACACCAGTAGCACTCAGGACACGCCCCCCAGAGCTCAGCCTATCACCATACTGATCCAGCAGCTGAAGAGCGACGCCATTGGTCCATCCAAATCCCAACTACAAAAAGGAATGAGAAACAAAAAACAATTTCTTTTTGATTGACGTAGACAATAACTCATACAAATAATTATATTTTAACAACAGTATCTGGCAATATAAATAATGGCGTAATGTCCAGCCTGATCTAACGAGAATTCATACATATTTTACAACATGGCTAATTTTTATAAATTTAATAATGTAAAAACGTACGATTATCATAAAAAAAAAAACGAAGCTCCACCCCTAACTGCAACGTCACAAGTGTCAAATTAAATCCCACAAAAATGTATAAAGTATTACTAATAAGCCACCTTGTAAAATATGTACAAATAGGCTTTATGCCCAGCTGCACTACTTCCTGAACTTCAGCCAGCTCCTTGTTTCCTGTCTGCCATTATTGGACAAACTGATTAATCCAGGTGTGTCTGATTATTGTTGTTGTGACAACTGAGGTCAGGCACACCTGGATTAATCAGTTTGTCCAATAATGGCAGACAGGAAACAAGGACCTGGATAAAGTTCAGGAAGTAGTGCAGCTGGGCATAAAGCCTATTGCAATGAGATTGCATTGTAATGACCGTCCAAATAGCCATAACCCAGAAAACAAAGCCATATACACTTCTTCTTTAGCTCACAATTTGAAAAGCAACGATCACTCGCACACTAGTCTGATAATAAAACCTTTTCGTGATCAAACTTTTAAAATTTCCTCTGTGAACTAGAAATTTGATGATCCGAGCTTTAATGATTTTCTGTGGCTTCTCTATTGGTCCTCAGGGTGACAGAGTAAATGAGATTCAACGTTTCAAGAATGCTTCTGCTGGCTTGAAGAACTCTAATTTACCCATAATTCCTCCAGAGATTGAAGCGTCTCAGGTGAGCTTTGCCCAGCTTGGAAGCAGAATTTGAATCTGGATATGTAAATATGAACAGAAAATGAATACCTGAACTTCATATTCACCACCTCCTCCAGGCTTTCCATCACCGCTGACATCATACTGTAACATACATGGGTATAAGGTGAGGAGGACGGGCGAGCAAGACGGAGAGAGAGAGAGTTAAGGTGAGGTAGTTATGTAACACAAAAGTAACGTTCAAAAATTGCTGTCGGAGTAAAGTAGGTAAAGCATGCAGAATTTCTATTAACAGCAGGTCAGTGTAAAGCAGTCTTTCTTAACCTGGGGGTCCGGGCCAACTAGGGGGCGTCAACACACTTCCAATGGGACCTTAAGATGACTTAAAGGGCATTTCACAAGATATTTTTAAAGATGTAAACAATCTTTGGTGTACCCAAAGTGTGTATGTGCAGTTTTGGTTCAAAATACCATATAGATAATTTATTGTAGCATGTTAAAAAAAGCCACATTGTAAGCATGAACAAAAATGTGCCATTTTTGGGTGGGTCCTTTAAAATGCAAATAATGATAATGATGGTGGTTTGTTAAAAATGAAACTCAAGTGTGCTTTCAATTATTTTTTTTCTCTTTTTCTGCACTAAATGGCAGTAACATGGTTGGATAGTGCAGATTAAGGGCGGTATTATTATAACAAGATCCCCTTCTGACATCACAAGGGGAGCCGAACTTTAATAACTCATCACATGCTTGCAGAGAATGGTTTACCAAAAGAAATTTACTGAGTTGATATTTTTCACATTTTCTATGTTAATAGAAGCACTGGGGACCAAATTATAGCACTTAAACATGGAAAAACTAAGATTTGCATGATATGTCCCCTTTAAAATAAAGACATGTTACTAAATGAGCATTAATATTAACTAAAACAACAACAAAAAACCAAGATGTTTTCTAGTGTTTAATTATTTAGTAACAAATATACACCTGTCTTGTTATCCCAAGCTTTAGAATATTTTATTTGGGAGAAATTGTGAATTTATTTGAAGTAAATATAATGAATGCATTTTAATACCGTTTATATAAAATGTCTTTAAAATTTGAGTAATTAATGAGTCAAGAAGTAAAATAAAAAAAATCAGACCCCAAACTGACATCCGATTGGTTGATTTGATCTTGATGGAGGTGTTAATTGTTCTACAAATGGCTCTTTTTTTTAAGTCTCTTCATATAACACTGAATATGAAAAATATATGCCAGCATTTATAGGTGCATTTGCATAAACCTGTGAAGGACGTTTTTGACTTTACCTTCTCATACATGGCCTCATATTTGACGTAAGCCAGCCAGTTGGTGCGAATCCAGCGCTGAGCCAGATCGAAGGCGAGCTCTTTAGCGTGGGCTGAATCGAGGCCGGACAGCCCTGAGACGAGAAATGATGGATGGGGTGAGATGTGGGCGGATCATTTAAATGGCAAATTCACCAACTACCGAACATTAATCACATCTTAATAGCCACTTCGCAAACTCTGAGACAAGGTGTGACAGCAGGTAAATTGAATTTTGAAGGCAATAATGGGATTTAGTTCATATATTTAACACATGGAGGATTCTTCATGTGCAACTGCTTCAAGTGGCTGTAGTAGCTGATTTGCAAGCCTGTGTTTTTGGATAGCATGACCACTGCCCTTACTTCTAAAGCTAGAAGTTTACTGCCTACAGGCTCCAAATCAAACAGTGTGTGTTGTTTTAGCAAGGTTTTTTAGCAGGTCAAAAAATGCTTAAACACAGTTGTCAATATAAAACGTTCAGTTAAACATAACATCATATTAACTATCTGGACAAATGGCAACCCTGATAAATGACAGTAGGAGATTAAAGTCTCATAATCTGATGATTCCTCATTGATTTCACACTGAACGACACAATAAGACCAGGAATGTGTTTTAAGCAAATTAAAAACAATCAGGTTTAGTCTTATCTACCATTTACCCTCTATAATCATGTGTTGAAGGGGTGGCCAGGCATTCGGCATATCCCACTGCTGACCACTGTCACTCAGAGAGGTGGGAACGCCGTTAGGATAATCCAAACCACCACTTCCCTTAAACAGAGAGACATAGCAACAATAAATTCTCCATCAGAAATCATACTGAAAACATGCCAAAGTTTGTGTAAAGAGCACCATCTGGTGGTGTTAAGCAAAGAGCTCACCATTACAAATTTGGAGTCTGGTTAGGTACCCTATGTGTGAAATATCTCACTTTTTGTGAAACCCGAATATACAGTCTTATTCTGTTGTTTTGGTTAATTAAGGCTCTTTGCATATTAACAAAGCAAGCAAACTGGGAATTGAGCAAAGGTGTCGCCCAGGAAACTTTATTGGATATAAAGAAATTACAGTTTTAATTTGGTCGCAGTGTGAAAGGAAGGTGCTAATTAAAGTATCATTAGGTCCTACTGTGAGACATCTGCAGTCGAGGAGGACTACGGTAACCTGCTGTGGTCGGACTCACCTTAAGGTACTGCATAGCCTGATCTTCCATCTCAGGTTTAGAGTAACAGTATGCCCACAGAGGTGCCAGGTTAGACGGGTAGAAGGATGAGTGTCGGGACTGGGTCACCAAGCTGAAATCAAACCAGGCCTTTTTTTCGGGATCCCACAGTAAACTTTCAATCGCGTTAATTCTGGCAGATAGTGCCTGATCATATTCCTCGGCCTTCTGCTCATTACCTAAAGGAAACAAAGGAGAGAAATTGTCCCAGAGGGCTTTACATAACCTACTGTTCAAAGCACACCATCCATATGCCACTGCTTACCATGTTACTATCCTAGAGAAGGTTTGTATGATATACAATAGTCCTTAAAGTATAACAAAAATGCATGTGGACCAACACACAGGGATGTAGGGATGCATAACGATTATTCGCGATTAGTCTATAGCAGAATAAAAGTATTTATTTTTATAAATTATACATAAATATACAAATGTATATACAAATGTAAACATTTCTTAAATAAATACATGCATGTGTGTGCGCATTTATACAAAGTTATATTATTCACAGTTTACACATATATATGATGTAAACAATAACTTTTATTATTACTTTATATAAATGTTCCCTGCCCGAAACGACCTAAAACACTTTTTACCCAAACTTGACGTGCATAATTTTTATTTTTTTTAAAGACCCGACCTGAGAAAATCCAGAGAAAATTAGACCAGAGTCCGACCCGAAAAGGGGCATGGCAAGGCCTTAAATCAGGGGGGGGGGGCACTGGACACCCATAGCCACCCCTGTTGGGCAAAGCAGTTTGAAGTCAAATGTACTTGACTTGACGCCACCCAGAGTGATTCTCACATTAATTTAATGTCATCCACCAGTCGGTCTGCAGTGCCAAATTAAGTTTTTGGCATTCTTTGATGCAAGCAGTCAGGTGGGTCAAGTTCAAGTTCATCAATTTTGAATGCAAATTTTAGCGGTTACCTTGGTGTCGTTGACAGATAACAAATGAAAATAAATACAGCAGCTGGCCAAATTGGTGACGAGGCCACCGGGGTTTCTTCTGTCTGACTGGTGCGTTGGGGGATACTCGTCAGACATTCAGGTCCAACTGGGTTTAACAAAATTGCCACTGGGTTGGATTTGGGTCTAATTTTTTAGGGTTTGTCTCAGGCCGGGTTGTAAAAAAAAAATGTATGCACATTGGGTTCAGGTAAAAAATGATTTGGGTCATTTCGGGTCAGATACATTTCTTTGGACCCAAGAAGGCCTTTAACGACAACACCAAGGTAACTGCTAAAATGTGCATTCAAAATTGATTGACAAATTTGGTTTAATAAAGCAAGCGCTCTTGGTAAACAGAGGGGGGGGGCACACACGCGAAATAGTTTGGGTCTTATCGGGTCCGTTCGGCAAAAACACATTCATTTTAAATTTCCCAAGAATGCTAATATTATGCCCGATGTGTCCAAGGTACACTAGGGTTGTAACAGTATGACATTTTCACGGTATGATAATCGTCTCAGAAACGATCACGGTGTTCATAGTTTCATGGTATATGGTATTAAATTATTATTATTATCATCAGCCCTTAAATTAATAAAAACAGATATGGTTTTTGGTTGAACATTTGGTTTATAATATCAAATCAAATTTTTTAGAAATCTCGTTTTTTGGTTGTGCATTCCAATTAATATCAATTCAATTCAGTTGGTTTGTTTTGATTTAAACCGTCATAACTTAAAATATACAGCTAAGTAGCACCATAAAACAAAATAATAACATGATAACATCATAATAAACATGTTTTGACAAAAAAAGATTAGAATTTTCACAAAAATGTTAAAAACAGATTTATCTCGTTGTGCAACTCTTCATTTATATAACAGCTTTGTGTCCGAAAACAGATAGGCTAAAAAAATTAAACGCACATCCGTTTTTGATTTATGGCCAATTGTCATGACTGGATTTCGGGATTCCCTCTGCATCACGGAAATAATACTGCTTTAAATTATAAACAAAACCCACCTTTATCTGCACAGAGTGATGTGTTCGCGAATATGGTAGCACATGTTCAACGCATTTCCTCCCTTTGCAGCCACACTTCGTCCACATTTCTTGCAAACTGGATATCCATCTTTAAGGACAACCACGCTCGTTTTTCAGATACCCAAAGTATTCCCATACTGCAAATTTTAACTTTTTTTCCAGCGGAGGATAGTGGTTAGTATTTGTAGTCTCTGGATCTGAAATTTTCTCTGCTGTACATAAACGAGTGGCGTCACGTGGAATGAAGTTGCATATGCGCAGCAGCGCAGGTGAGATCTCCTTTATTATAATTTTTCCAAAACCGAGAATAAGTAAATGTTTACGGTATGATAATCGTATATGTTGATATCATGGTATACTGCCATACACGTATACCGTTACAACCCTAAAGCACACATGAAAATTTTAGACCCAAACCCGCTCATGTCCCGGGCAGACCTTGGGTTTTTGGATACAGGTGTACCCATAAAGAACTCTGATTTACTGTACAGACTAAACATGCTTTATACAGTGGACCTAACAATTAAGATATTAACTTTCAAGTGTGTGTTGTCTCTTTTACCTTGTATCCTGTGGAAGTATGCCAGCAGACGCTCATTGCGACACATAATGGCATTGAGGTCAGCAGGTAGGATGGAGCTGGTCTGTGTGTCACGCAGGGTGCCAGTATTTCTGCCCAGACTGTCTATGTACCAACGAGAAGAGAAATCCCAGCCTGACTCCGCTCCACTTTTTAATTCCATCCACAGTTTCTGCTGAGCCTCTGCGATACACAAATCGGTCCCATTTTATATACGTAAGGAATATATTGATGACGTGCAAAAATAAAAGGTAATCTTGCACAATGCAAAGTGGAGGCATGAGTGCATTATTTTCAATTACTACACGGCTCTCTGGAATGCTTGATTCTGATTGGTCAGTTGAGACATTTGCAGGTTCATTCTTTTCAAATAATAACCACTCTAAAGTAATAACGCATAGCCGGTACTACTTGTACGATTAAAATCGCTCCGCGCCAATAAAGATTACTAGCTGTTTGGCGCCATCTTGTGACAAACACTGGACAACCATAATTTTAACATGTACGGAAAAAACAAAACATTTAAACAGTGGATAGAAGAACGAACAACGACAAGACACAGATAGCTTACTGAGACTGAACTTGACAAAATAGAGCATGACAGCTACGAAACCAACACACACAAAAATACAGAATGGGCATTAAAACTTCTCAAAGACTGGCTAAATAATTTTATGCATCTGTGCAAAGTTTCGCGGAAGGATAAAATTTTTAATTTAAAACAAATATGGCAATAAAATGTTTCAAATTCATATTCATGTCCAGGTTTTTTTTCTTATGTGGCAAGTAGCCGTGTAATAAGCTTCGCGTCGGGTCCTGATCACACTGTCGGGGCTTATTTCCCGATAACTACCGGCTGCCTCTACATTATCCCTTACATATACCACGGGGCTGTTGAATACTTAATTCTGATTGGTTGAGAAATGTTCCATGGGTATGCATTATTTTATGAAAAACGCACACCTGACCTGTCAAATGTCTTAAAAAAACAACCAGAGCAATGTCTGTGGTAAACATGGTATAAGCGGAATAATTGACTCTGGTCCTTTAAATTATTTGAAAATAATGCACACCTGCGGTGTAATTCCGCTTCGTGCTCCATTACCACCTTGGATGTGCATTATTTTCAAAAAAATTCAACGGCCCGTCATCAATTATTCCTTACCTAATTTAAAGCACCAGATTCAATTATTCTGCTTACACCTACCTCACGGTTCCCACAGACGTTATCTAGTGGTTATTTTAAGACATTTGACAGGTCAAGTGTGTGCTTTTCAAAAAATTAGGCATACCCATGTAACCTTTCTCAACCAATCAGAATAAAGAATTCAATATACCCATGTTTGATGTAATATGATATCCAATTGTAAGAATCTGCATAAAAACTGCTTAATTCATCTACCTGCTGAAAGGCCCTCAGCCAAATCGACATCATCGCTGTATGACTCAGGCCTGCAAAGATGATCAGATCATTTTCTTTAATTTGTTAGCATACCTGCGTCATGATGCACAAGTTTAACCCTGTAATTGTAGCCTACAGTGTGTGTTTATGGGTGGTCTCACCTGGGTCCGCCCACCTGTACATTATATCTATTCAGAATGTGTGTCACACCATTCATCGTTATAGCGTGAGAGCGATTCTGCATCCAGAAAATATATTCCTTCTCCAGGCCTGGTAAAACCTGCCTTTACACACACACACACACACACACACACACACACACACACGCACACACACACACACACACACAGTATACAGATCACACGCAGTGCAGAGCTGATGAAACCAGCGGTGTACCACCTCAATATTCAAGAAACCTACGGGAGAGCACATTTTAGGGAAGGTTACCTGAGGAAGTCTTTATCTCCAGTGACCTCATAGAAGCGTTCTACCATTAAGGAAAGGAATGGAGGCTGACTGCGTCGCTCATAATAAATTCGACCTCCGTTTGGGACAAAACCGTATCTAAATGAAATAAAGGGGATAATAGCGTAATAAAATAAGAGATGAATTTTATACGCTTATTAAACAAGCTAAACAGTGTGTGCTTTTATTATTTTAAAGAATAACGTTTACAACACACATTCTCATATACTCAATTTAAAAAGACCAATTTGTTATTTAACAGTACAGTTTTGTAACCATAAAACTACTTGTGTATGACATGTTTGCACAACGTTTAAGCTGTTATGTAACGCCAAAAAGTTATCTGTGTGTGTGTGGATGTTTGAGACATTAAGTAAAATAGCACACCTTTCCACCAGAGTCATGAAGTTCAAAATCATTCCTCGAGCCGTCTCAGTCATTTCTGACAACAGGAGACCGTTTATTACCCAATATGAGTCCCTGAAAACAAGATTTTAATAGGATTGGAGGTGTTACTCTTGCATCTGGGTGGTTGTCAAGGCTATGTTGCTATGCACCTGCAAGCGCATCTTGGCTGTGCAATGGCAAAAAGGCCCAGTGAAAGTTTATGAAGTATTTTTTGATCCATTTTATTGTCCTCCAGGTTAAAAAAAAACAGATCAGAGCATATGACTCTTCAGCAAACCCCAAATTCAAGATGTGATTCATGTCTGTGGTACAGATAAAATAATGCACAGAAGTAATACATGGATGGTTAAGGGGTTTGTTTAAATAAATAATCTTGAGTATGATCACCAGTGTGCAAACATTTATGTGTGCTTAGAGAGGAACCAACCAGTAATAAAGTTCCCTGAAACGACCACCGGGCACAATGACTGGGTGTGGGGTGTAAATCTGTGAGTAGAGCTCTGGGTGATCTCTGACATCATCGCGGATCTGCATATAGAGTCGTAACATAAATACTAGTTCAAATATCAAAGGAAACATGGTTCCTGTACCGTACTGAACACAATATACCTTTCGACCTAATGACTTCCACAAACTGTGCAGTTCTTCAGCCCAGCGACGATACTTCAGATCAGAAATCCTGGACAAGAATTTTGGGCTATGGAAGAAGCAGCAAATACAATTGTTTTGGTACATTTAGTTTAAAGGTGCAGTGTGAGACTTTTAGCGGCATGTAGTGGTGTGAATTGCAACCAACTGTTCAGTCCACAGCTCACCCCTCCTTTTCGAAACGCATAGTGAAGCTACAGTAGTCGCCACAGGACAAACACGACATCGTCTGAGACAACGTAGTAACAAAATGCGATCTATAGAGCAGTTTGTCTGTTTAGGGCTACTGTAGAAACATGATGTTGACTTCAATGTAAGGGCACCCGCGGTGTATTGCTGCGTTTATACCAACCGCGCTAGAGGCGTGAAACACGAGTGATTTCAATGTTAAGTCAATGTGAAGACGCGTTGACGCGCGTCTGGAGGTCCCATGGCACGGATGAGGCATTTGGTGCGGCGCGGAAGACGCGTTTCCGTCTCATTCATGCATCTAGTTCACACGAAAGGTTGCTTTTTGTGCATTTGGCAGTTCACGCGAATTTGCGGCTGACGTCCGAGTTGGGAAATTTGAACTTTGGCGGAATTTCGCGCCGCGTTAACCAACCAGGAGCCTGCTTGCTGCTGTGGTGGCAGCCCCGCCCGGAGTCACTCATTCAACCAACGCTTGATATTGTCCGTAAGCAGTCACCCGGAGCTATACGACACAAGTTCTTATTTCTATAGAGGAGACAGGAATAAAAAGGACCTCGCTTGGAAGAGTGTCAGTGAGGACTTTGGGCAACCAGGTAAGTTGTAATACACATTTCACTCTTGAGTCACGTGACGTTTATCGACCGCGTCGTTAATTTTCCCTCTATAGTAAGGTTACCAACTACAAACTGGTAACTCTCTCGATAAATGCACAATCAGCATCAGCCATCATGCAAACAGACAACCGCATAGCACTTGCCCCTCCCACAAGAAGCGGAGTTTGCCTATAACACACGTCAAATGCTTGCTTTTTCCACGCATCTACTTCGCTCAGTTCAAGCCGCAAACTAGGCGCGGTAGACGCGGTTTTGACGCCTGAAACGCGGTTGGTGTAAACGCAGCATATGTAGATAAAAATGGCTCATTCTAAGGTAATAAAAACAAGACTTCATTATGTAAAGTCTTTATACACCACTGATAATATAGTTATATTGCATTTCTGTCAAGGGATCCTTCTAAAAGTCCCACATTGCACCATAATGGTATAGTTCATCCAAATTTATGAAATGAAATCTGTGTCATCCAGTCTAAAGTCTCTCTTATATTTTCACAGAATGTTCCTTTACATTATTAGGATGATTTTATGTAGGCCCCCCATTTTCTTACTTAGCATGCCAGTCTGAAGGAGTCCAAATCTCAAACTCTTTACCCGGCTCTTCAAAATATACATTTAAAAACTTCTGTAACTCTGATGATGGAACGATCTTGTTTGGGAACCCTGAGGTCAGATTGGCAAAAGCCTCCACAACGACCTCTAGAGGAGAGCAAGAGAACAGCAGTGAGCAAAGGTTTATTAAATATTCAGATGGGGTTCAAGACCAAATGAAACATCTGAGACCCACCAGGATTAGCAGTCAACTTCATATCTACAAAGTACTTGTCATCATCAAACAGCCGAGCCATCTGCATCTGTTTAAGGACTTGTCCAGTACAGTAGATCTGGCTGATATCAACAAAAAGACATTTGGTTATTATATTGAATACAGTAAAAGTGCAAATTGTGCACTGTAAAAAAATCATATCAAATCAACATATTTTTGTTAGGTTAAGGTTAACCAATTAGGTTAAACAATTTCAACTTGTTTTAATAAGTTATGTCAACTTATCACAAGTCAAAACTTAAAATAGTAGGTTGAATTAATTGACTAACACTCAATTTGTTTTAGCTGCATGGTGCATGTTTTTACAGTGTGTTTTATGTTTTGAGATCATACTCAGCTATAATGAGGGTTCAAAGCTCAGCTTTATAACATTCAAAACTCCACCTGCTTTGTCCTTGATTCAAAGTTCAGCTATGAGAATGTGAGACATCTGGTGGCTGTGGAAATCTTTCTTTTTACATCACTTCACAAGGAAATAACTTACAATCAAAGCACAAACATATAATTTCCACCATAAGGGCTACGTCATTTTATTTACGAGTGTAAGATTCATTATTAATCTAAATATAAAATAAAGTAGACATCCTTTTGGAGGACTTAGAAAAGCTTCTTCGACTTTAGTTTTAAGAGAATGGAAACTAACCTGTCACAAGGATCTGGTAGGGAGTCTCCATATGAGAAAAGCTGGAGGAATAAAAAAACCTTCACAATTTCCCACTGCATTTTTGGTTAAAACATTAAGTGGCTCTGATAGTTTCCTACTACAGTACAAAGCACAGAGTTGTGTTTATAAGCGATGATCAGTAGGTCAGAGGGCAGTTTAATAACACCACTGATAAAATATCTTTAACTGCACTAAACAAACTAAATCAGGCCAAGTTGTTTCCATTTAAAGGGGTATAGATATCATATATTTCATTTACACCAATTACAATTTGTTTATCAAGAGTAAATTAATGAAGAGTTCAAATGCAAAACCCTTTTGAGTGCGTCTGAATTTTGTAAATGAGCATTTCTATCAGACTCTTAAGTTATGGTTCAGTAATTTCACTTCAATGGTACTGAAAATTTTCACAAAAGTCATTTCATTGGTATAACAAATTTTCTTTCGATGCAAAACCCTCTAAGTGCATGCAAGCTTTTTGGGCAAAAAACACAATGTCTATATATATATAAAATGAAATACCATTGCAAAACCACTAAAGATGCAACTAGAAAAATTGCCAATGACAAAAATCTGAATGTAAAAAAAACTACACCACACATAAAGAGGTTGCTGTGATGCACGTAACCGCCAAATACTTGTTTTGGTTGTATTTATGTCCAAATACTCACAAGGAACCAACGTTTAAATGTGCAACGCTGTTCTGTCATTGATCCAATTTATTGTCTGTAAACTTAGAGGACTTTGCTAAAGAGATTGATGTGCGGTTTAGGGGATTCTGTCAACAATCATTTCTGAATGGCATATGGCCTGGATTTAGAGATCTTAAAGCAAAGAACATATGGGGTGGATTCCCAGTTTATTGCAATCATTTTAAAACTTCTTGCACTGACATCTTAACATATATCCGTGCCATTGTTTTCTCTCAGAATACACACACCAGTATTTTTTTCTTGTAAGGTTTGTTTGTAAAAATGACTTAAATGTCCTAAAATAACTAAGGCCTAGTTCCAGATTAACCTAAAGCCTGTCCGGGAAACTGCCCAAAACTACCTGCAAAGAGCATTCAGTTAATATCATTAGTGGCGTTAGCACTAATGCAGCTTTTGCATACCCAAATGTACCCCAAACAAAATGGTTATTTACATTATACGTGCGTATCAATCCTGCTTATCGTTTATATTTTTGAGATTAATTTACACAAAAAAATGCTGGGTTATTTTCTACCCAGCACTGGGTCAAAAAGGACGAGTGTAATTTAACATATGTTGGGTCAAATATCAAAATATTTTGGGTTAATTTCAACCCA
Organism: Paramisgurnus dabryanus; assembly: GCF_030506205.2. Classification (NCBI taxonomy): domain Eukaryota; kingdom Metazoa; phylum Chordata; class Actinopteri; order Cypriniformes; family Cobitidae; genus Paramisgurnus; species Paramisgurnus dabryanus. The sequence goes on along the minus strand of NC_133345.1, from coordinate 39,456,386 downwards.
GCCGCTGGGCTCGTTTATTTTCTCTTTGCATCTTGTGTCAAACATGACATGTTTAAGGGACTGACAAATAGAAAAAAGAAAGTCTCACACACATTAGTAGAACTTCAGTGAGCTTTATTTTCAAACAAAAACCATCACAGATGTTAACCATTGCATTTACATCATCACATAACTTCAAACTTTAAAATGTAGCATCACTGAGAACAACGCCAATTGAAAGGACCAAATTTCAAAAAGAAAAAAACTCTTAAATTTAGTTTGTAATTTTAATATGCAATACCCAACTGGTGTTTGCTTAAGCAAAATGAAAATCTCAAATTTAAGGGTAAAGTTTAGAGATTGAATTTTCCTTACCCCAAAACTCCCAAAGTGTTGATTTCAATTTTTGGTTTGCCAATTATTTCCCATTAACTCCCACCCGCCCATTCCCAACCCAGACTGATGCATCTAAATTGTTCTGCAACACTGAACAGCCCATTGTGAAACTGCCAAGTGTAACGAACCAAGATGCAGCAGGGCAGCAAACATCCCAACCAACGACCCACCCCACCCCCCAAAAAATAAAAATAATAATATTCTGAAGAATGTGTGGACTTGGTATACAAGATCAAATTTATATACGAGGGAAACTTTAATATTTTGAACAGGTGAGATGTTCTCCACATCATTCTTCCAAAAACAAACCAAAATAAATTGAAATTAAAACCCCAACCACTGCAGTAAAAAGCACAGCACATTCAATAAGATGCTGCTTTACAACATTTCACCAATGCACAGTGATTTTCACAGCAGTGACTTTTGCAAAACACTGGGCTGCTGCCAACAAGCCCATTAACTCATACTCTCTTCTTTAAAGCAGTTTTTTTTTAAGGACCAAAGAAAGTATTTGACAAGACATGGGGCATCTGTGCTTTTAAAGAAGAAGAGAATACAAGCTTAGATTAAAGCAGTGCTACTGGGGCAATCTTGCATGTTATGTAATAAAAGTCACAAAACATTTTTTGCTTAATTTTGTAACCTGACAGCCAAAAATCAAACCTTGCTTGTACCTGAAAACTCCATGCAACATTGCCACAGCAAACAATGCCGACCAATTGAATATTAAAACATCTCACCTGCATTTGACTTTAAATGCGCCAAAAAGGCAAAATTGCATCCTTCCCAACCCCCTGCCCACCCCAAAAAACACCATGGGTCAAAAGCAGCAGAAGAGCTCAAGTGTATTAAACAAGCCCCCGTCTCAATCCCCCAAAATAAAAAGCAAATCATTCAAGGCTATTAGTGTTAGGGGGAAATAAATATTCTGCTTAAAAAAAAAAAATCATTTGGTTCTCAGCACCCATGTTAAATACCCACATCCCTGCCACAATATTCCCCCAAAAAAAACCATTTCGACCTGAACACTTCTGCCCAAGCCAATGAAGTGCCCCCAACCCCGTATTATTGCCCGACCCCTGAACTACTACAGTCCAAAATAAGTGCAGCCTACACTTCAAAGGTTTAGATTCTTCTTCTGTTAAATCTGTGCAGCATCTTAAGTACATGGTCTTATTACAGAAATAAAGCCAGCTGACTTACGGTGCACTATCATTTCTTTGCCGCTACATTGTGTCAGACCATTTTTATTTTTTTCAATTCTTGGCATCCAGTTTTTTCCTTTTTTTCCCCCCAATAGGAACATCCAAGTCAATCCCACCACCCCATACGGTCTATATAATAAAGTCATGTCCTAGCGCCAACGGCAGTGAACGCAGACCCAAGTAACAGCTACACATCCCGCTCTACGTTTTGCACATTGCCAATTTGAGCTGCACTGCAGCAAGTAGCACTAATACATGATGAAAATATTAAATTACCTCTATGATCAGAGTCACCCAGGCAAGGGACCCCGCCGAGTGCCTCGTAAGTCAGCGTTACAAGCAAAACGCTGGATATGCCTCGTGTTTTTTACAACTCTTTACTGAGGCCGTTTATTTCAGCTATCCATATCAGGAACTCGTGTCAACACTGGGTAATGGATGGCGGTTATTAATTTTAAGTACACACAAGTGCAAATTGACCGACTGCACCACCTGCTAAACCTAAATAAGGTAACTCGAACAAAATGCTTTTTCGGATTAAACTAAACGAGTCCAAATTGTCTTACTGGTGTGGTGCGCTGCCTTAAAAGATTTAACCTTGGCTAAACTTTCCCAAGATGGAAAGAGCGAGATACGCGAAAAAAAATGCCATCCAGTGCTGACAGAATCCTGTATTGAAGATCTTATTTTCATTCTTCTCAAAAGTCATCCAGCCTTTTAGCTCGTTTTAAAACAATCTATTAAAAAAACAAATAAAGTATTTACAAAATGTTTACAATGTGCCAGATCTGTATAAAATGGCACATTTAGGACAGAGTGCCTACCCAACAAGAAGAATGCAAAACTGCTCTGAAACAAAACAAAAAAAAAAGGGAAAAGAAACCACATTCATCTGAAAGGGAAGTCCTCATGGCCATGAGAAAAGGCTGGTGTAAGTCTGATCAAGTCTTTTAGTGTTGGTTCACTGAAGACTGAGGAGGAAAGAGTTATGGGTCTCTAGAGGGATGACATGTCCCATGAGCGGATGAAGGAACAAGCCACAGAGAACTTTGTGGTGCTTTTGAAAGTTTGCCACAGGAACGTTAACCCCCCTACTGTTGCCATGCTCATCGCTGATATCATCTCAGTTCTCCAGGGGGTTTCTCTTTTCACGCCAGAGACTGCACAAATCACATTTGCTGCCCTACCTGCTCGTTCGCTCCTCTTCTTAACCGCCCCTTAAATCTGAGGCAAATTCAAAAACGGATCTTCTGATGTCAAATGGGAGATTCTGACAAGCACTACTAAAAGCAAGAGAAAAAAAACGTGATGGGATCAGATCAGATTATTACTTTCGAACAAGTTAGACTGCTTATTAAGGCACTTGTTACAAATGACTAGAAACGTGAGCAGAGGGATAGGGCGACAACGGGATGTGTAAATGTGCTTGTGGGCGATGAGTAATCATTTTTTTCATGGTTGATAAATCCTCGCGTCCCCTCTTTCCTTCCTCGAAGTGATTTGAAGCCTTCAGGATTGAAAAAATCTTGGTGCAACAGTCCTTTATTAAGCCATGAGTCCTTGCCGATTATTGGGTCGTCACATTCCTCGTGGTGGCACAAGACAACAAAGGAGGGGGAAGAGGAAGACGGACAGAAGAATAAACAAAAGATCCCCCATTCCATAGACACAGTAGGGGGGAAAAAGTGGAGATAGGGGAAAAAAGATTGGTGATCTGGAGAAGGTAGAAAACAAGACACATTAGAAAAAACATCTAAAGCCATCACTTCGTCCCTAAACCAATCTTGACATGCAAACCTTGAGTGAGTAAGCTACAATAAACTCACCTCTCCTGCTCACAGTTTAACCTCCTCTCCACTCTCACTGTGGTACTCAGCCACATATAGACTCTTGTCAATACTGCTGGGAATGGGTTTGATCTCAGTACCCAGCTGTTCTTCAATACCCTTTAGGTTAAAGCGGTCATCATACGTGATCAAGTTGATGGCAAGACCCAAATGTCCAAAACGACCTGCGAAGAGAAGCAAAGGTACATGTAACGGTGTGCCATCCTCTATAAAGCCTGTGACCTATCAATGCAAAGCTGTATATACCAAACTGAGATTTTTATACTCACCAGATCTGCCAATGCGATGGAGGTATGTCTCCCCAAGTTTGGGGAAATCAAAATTGATCACCACATTCACAGCTTGTATATCAATTCCTCTTGTGAAAAGATCTAAACACAGGACAAACACAGGTGCAGAGTTAATAATTGTGGTCTAATGCAACAATTACACTGGTGTGATTTCATGTTTCACACAAGATCTGTCCACAACACATAACCGAAAAACCTGATCATTCATGCACACTGGGCATGCGAGTACAAGTGTAAAAAAGCTTAATGCTTTAATAACAGCTTGCCTCTTGTGCATGTAGTCAGCCACAGTGTTACAACGGTTTAAAAAAAATTTAGCCATTGAATTTCACAACTAAGCATCGGGCATGTGTTTATACTGAATGTGACGGAGGCGGTGTGAGCGCCGCTCAAAACATAGTGCTTATAACACTATATATCCATCAGGGCATGTGTTAAAAACAAATTGGTATAGCATTAATAATCCATGGCAATAGTTGGTGGCACTAAATGCATAATTCAGGGTGCAAACCTCCCTAAATAGGAGTGTAATGATACATTGTGTGATTCTGCTTGCTATGTTTCTCAATAAATTACTGTGAAATGACACCACATTCAAAAGCCAGATGTCGCTTTCGTGCAGAAACAGTACCAACGCTGTTCTTCAAACATTTACAGGCATTTTCAAAATATGGAAAATATCAAAATATTTATAATGATTATGTTGGACGAGTGTTGCCTTTTCCAAATGCATGTTATAAACGACTCAAACTGTGATTTCTAAATAGCCGTAGTACATGCATAATACCACCATTGCGATTCAGAATTGATACCAAGCAGTATTAAAGTGTGCATCGCGAAATATCGCTACAACCCTACCCTTCAACACAAAAAAATTACATGCCGTCATGTTATAAGTTTTCATTAGTGGCAAAAACTTTTACGTAGCACTCATGCACTTGTTTTGTCATGAACACACATAGTGCTTGCTTAATGTGCAACTGAATAGCTGAAACGCCAAAGCTTGCCGTTCTGTCTCCATGTTACTGTTTACATGATCGTTGTGGCTTGTCACTTTCATATTTCGGTAGCATTACGGGCTTATGATAGGGGCTTGACAAATCAGAGGAGGATACACAATGATCCAAAACAGCTGAACGGGGAGTGAATGTGGGCACCCACATCTTTGTTTATTCAAGTCTCTATTAAGGTCCATCTAAACTCCAGCACAACTCCAAAGGGTCAAAATTCCAGGGTAGTTATAACAAAAACACACTAATGTAAACGTAGTGCAAGAGAGCAACTGGCACCAAAGCTGATGTGAGTTTAGCATTAAACCAATTATTTAATCAAAATAAAGTAGACGTAAAAAAAGTTGGGTGTAAGCACTACATCTGACTTTATTAAAAAGAAAAGTACGCCTGTTGCACCATCTAATACTAAGACCAGACACAACTACGCTCAGCGTAGACGATGTGTGTCCTCGAATATGCGGTTAACCACATTGATAGCTGATGAGACATTCACGTCGCATTCACTGCTGCAAGCTAATAAATGTCAAATAAGAGCTTTTCCTCCTCACACATTTACAAGTGTGCTGTCTCTCAAGATGTGTGTCATATGCAGACCCATCAAACCTGCACATTAACTAAATGAAATAATTCCCAAATTATTCTAAATTCAAATGAAAATAAACAAAGCTTTTAATACGTTTTATACTCTGTCTTTGTAAATATCTAAATATTATATGATATAAGAATTTATTGGTGCGGTCTACCAGTCTGCATTAGGGTTGTGCCGTTAGACGATAGTATCGTGTATCGACGATCATCAGACATGTCACTAATAGCGGGCTTTCATGACGATAGTTATTATTATCATCATCTTCATAGTTTCATATTAACCTAAGCTGGGATACCCTACCACCTTAACTATGTCGTCCAAAAAAAAAAAAAAAAAAATCCACCAAACGCCACAAGGCTGAAATAAGAGAAAGACATGGTCCGTCACTGTCTGAAGGATAACTAGCCTGTTGATAAAACATTTAATTCATTCATAATCTAGTATGTGTTCATTATCTGTCATAGTTTCTTCAAAATTGAGTTTAAATAAAAGTATTTAATCATGACGCATAGGCCCCGCCCCTTTGATTGCCACACCCATGGCCCGCCCACCTGCACAACCCTACCACCTTAACAAATTTTCTGCGGGAAACCCTGTTGCCTATGCATTAGACACGCCAATTTCCTGTGTCTGTTTAATTATTTCTATTTTGCCATAGAAATAAATCAATACTTTATAATTACACCTACCTTTGACTAGACATAAGATTTAGTGTTGGACATACGCTACACATAGACGGTGCAACAGGTGTCAATTCTACGTAGGAAGTAAAGCGCATCTTACAACCAGACTAGTCTTAAGACCGGTTGTATGACTAGCTGGTGCAACCAGCCCCTGGTGTACAAATCACACTTGCATGTTTTTTCAAAATAATGCTAACCAAACCTAAAATGTCTACGATAAATTATGCTGCGTTCCAGGCAACCGGTAACCCGTGAATCACGACTTCAAAACCACGACTCACGACTCTGAACTGGGAGTACATCGATCTAGTACGAGTTCACGGGTGGGAAGTCACGAGTTTGACTGCCTTTCCACTGCACTTTCACAGGTAGAAGGTTGTAAAAACACGAGTTACAGGCTGCCTGGAACGCATAGAGTCGTGGTTTTGAAGTCGTAATTCACGGGTTTAAAAACCTGCCTGGAACGCAGCATTAGAGTGCAGCACTCTTTAATGCAGAATGATCAACTCTAGTAAGCACCTACCAGTGCAGACGAGATTTCGACATAAGCCATTTCGGAAATCATGGAACACCCGATTTCTGTGTTCCTGAAAGGAAAAAGATAACAGCATGCATTAGCATAAAGTGAGATAGGAGTTTGGCATTCATACTGTACTTTCATTTTGATTCCATTAAGCCAGCTATTGAAAGTAACACTTCATGAGGGATACATTGAGAAATAATTATATAACCATTTGCCATATTAAATTTAGCCAACTGCAGTGTGGTAAAACCACAGGGACCCAAGTTACTCCACCTGTCTCATCTTGGCATGAATGTAGAAACAGGAGTAACCAAGCTGAGAGATTTTCTTGGCGAGGAGCTCCACTCGCTGGGATGAGTTGCAAAATATTATTGACTGGTTGATCTGGAGCTGAAATAACAAAAATGTGTTCACATAATCTGCAGCAGTCAACTGAATACATGAAGAGCTCACATGCAAAACCCTCTAAGTGCGTCTGACATGTTTTTTGTAAAGGAGCATTTTTATATCAGATTCTGCCAACAAACCGGTATATCTACATGACGAGAGGCCAGGATTAAGTGGATTTAAAGCTCAAGTATTCAATGAATGCAGAGAGCATTCGGCTAATATAATTCTCATTTTTGGCTATACAGGCTTTTGCATCTGAGCTCCTCGTATTGAAGCAAATATCTGAAGAACAGAATTCATGCGAGGTAACTTTTACCCTAGAGAAGAGTGTATTAAGGCAATGGACTTTCTGCCTTTCAGTTACATAGGCGTAATACTGGGTAACACCCTTCAGTGTCAGCTCCTCCATCAGGTTTATCTCATAGGGCTTCTGCAGGTGGGCATTCTGTGCATAAAACAAATAAATTTATAACGTCTATACACAGACTATCGCATTGTTTGGCTTTAAATAGGAACTGATGGATTTACCATAAACTTCTGCACACTCAATGGGAAGGTGGCAGAGTACAGCAGAATTTGCCTTTGTTTGGGCAAGGAGCTGAGAAGTTCCTCCATCATCTGTACAAAGTCCTGCGACAGGAGCTTATCTGCCTACACGGTAACACAGGGGTAAAACATCCATGAGATCTCAGGACAGAAGTTAAATTAATGATTAATTGTAGGCTTAAACGTTACATTAAATACAAATACTTATTTTACCTCATCCAATACAACCATCTGTACTTTGTTGACTTTGGCCACCCCCTTTTTGATGAGGTCTAAGATTCTTCCTGGCGTGGCAATGATAACATGCACTACAATTGAGGAAAAAAAGAGAAACCATTAAATCCCATACAAATATACAAAATAAAGTGTCTCAAATAATTTCAAAAGCCATCACTTGCCTGTTTCATCCAGTCTCATTATATCATCACGGAGGTTGGTTCCACCTGTAGTTGCCATGACCTTAACCCCGCCCATGTGCTTGCTGACCTGGATGCAGATCTGACTCACCTGTAGAGCCAGTTCTCTAGTGGGCACAATGACCACCGCTGCGAAAACAAGCATAAGGCTTTTAGATGACTTGATCGTAAGGCGACCCCAATGCACACTACAAGTTTTTACTCAAACTTGGTCAGGCACATCACGTTACCTTGTATGTTGTCTTTCTTCAGGTCAATGCGTTCAAGTAAGGGAATGAGGTAGGCGCCACTTTTTCCTGTGCCGTTCTTGGCTCTTGCCAGAATATCCCTCCCAGACAACGCAATGGGAATGCTCTCCTCCTACAGAAATGAGCAGAAGGACCCAATCAGATGGAAACTTGTGTCTTACAATAAGTGAAAGCCTGCAAATGTATTATTTCATAGACACTGACTGCTAGGGGTTACGATTTGGATGAATACATTAGCAGTTAGCCCCTGCTGGTACAGTACATGCCATAACTACACTGTTAGAGATGTGCGATTGTCAATGGGTTGTCTGAACAAGCGGTCGTGTCTTTTAATCTTGTCATTTATACATTCTAGTGTTGATTTAAACACACATAACTTTCCACAGAAGGTGAATGCTAGGGTATTACACCTTTATTTACCATGTGTGTCCACTGCATCTATGGATTTGTTATTTGTTATATAAACGTATAGCTGACTTGACAGTTATAACGCAACACATAAGCTAGAATAACAATTAGTTTTACCATGTTTGCCATATTGTTGTGATACATAATCATTTAAATGTACAAAGTATTAATATACACTGAGGCTGTGCAATTAATCACTTTTGATTTCCGATTTTTGGTTCTAACGTTTAGAAAAAAACAATATAAGTGATTCTGTAGCATTCAGTTTCTGTTGTTTCGTCTTGTTAACCCCTAGCTTGTAATGATCAGCAAGTGTATCCAATGAATCTAAATCCTCTTTCGCTCTCTCTCCCGCATGTGCAGGGAGAGTCAGGTTGCCAAGTAGTAATCCTGTTTGTATTTGTAAAGTTTAATGCATTTCAAGCGAGCTGCAACAAAATGATCCCTCATGTTTAAAATATGAAACCAGCACCACTGACCAATTGTAAGGCACTTCTGAAGGCACCGCTGTTTTGACAGGTGTAGCCTATTGCAACAACACTAATATTGCATCTGTGCCCAAAATGGTATTCCTTACGTCACAAGTGTTGTTAAATGGATAACATAAATGGAAACTAAAAAATACAAGTAACAAACAAAAATCCCTGATATTCCATGACAAAATATAAATAATAATAAATATCAAATTCCCTGACTTTCAATGTCTAAAAGAGCTTTTAAAATTCCACGTTATTCCAGAAATTCCCTGACCCGTGGGAACTAAACTCAATGCCATGTTTTACTGTTGAAGTGATCCTTTTACTGCATGATTGAACTGCCTCCTTTAAAGCGTAACTAAACCCCTGGTCAGAACGTGACTCCACCCACTGGCAATATTTGAAAAATGCAAGAAAAGGGGGCAGATCCCAAAGGAGATAGAGGGGACGAACTAAGCTCGTACCAAGTGTGTGGTGAGATCGTAACAAGGGCGTGGTGAGCTTGAACCTGCTGCTGAATTAACCCCACCGCAGCTCGATCTTCTCGGAGTAACAGCTGAGTATCCACCCGAAAGAAACAAATCTTCTCTGGACAAAGACTACAAAGTCCCGACCAGATTAATTGATCGCATAGTGACAATGATATGATTGACGCGAGGTTCAGTTGAGGAATTAAAATCCGATCACGCATTCCGTTATCCTCAACATAACGGAGCGCGCGGTTCATGGCTGCGTAGCAACGGGTGACGCGACCCACACCACAGACCGCAACTTCCGCACCCGAGCACTTTGGAAAGTAATGCTTTGACTCGTTTTAACGCAATGTTAGACGCGACATGTGAAAGAACACTTGAACGTTTAAATAAAAAATCAGACGACTATAAAACAAAGTGAATGAAAATCTTTCTGCGGGCTAGATTATGTGTTATATTTTTGAAAGGTGACGCGGGCCGCAGAGAGGGGCGGGATGCAAATGGCCCGCGGGTCAGGAGTTTGAGACCACTGGTTAAGTTACTCTTTAACTTGAAAACACGACGTGTGTGAGCAGCATAGCTTCATACCCACCAAATGCGCACATGCACAGAGCTTTAATGAGTTTATGTTAGTGTCTTTTTGCTTAAAATCGACAAATACAGAGTTTTATAACCTCCTCCACACCATGCATTTCAGACACACATATTAACTTCCACTCTGCGGTCATCATTTTTTGCTCTTTACACTAGTTTTTTATTTAGCCTTCAGAAAAAAAATATTTGCACTACTTTTTTACCATGGTTTTTATTGCTTTGTAGGATAAAATCCTTCTTTGTTCACTATACGAGAAAACCGGCAGCCGCACAATGATTCCACCGCTTTTGGCGTGTCATGTGAAACGCCCTTTATTTAGAGTTGTTTGGTGTTGTTTAGGTTTAAATTATGGCTTGGGTTTTATTATGAATTTATGTTAATTTCTTGAGTAAAGTGGAAGTCTTTATATGGACACTAACTGGAATAGCTCAAACACACACCAACCAACAGCTGACACAAAAATCAACATCACCAAGAAGTGTGTTGTTGTTTGTGAGAGAAATTTTAGCTTGTTTAACTTCCCAAAGTGCCCAGCATTATGGGAACAATGGATGTAGTATCCAAGTGTGTTTGTTTAACGCTAAATTATGTTGAAATGGGCCGGTCCTAGTGATAAAACAAATGGGTCATGAGTCGAAGGCGGCAAGTAAAACTGCATCAAATGTCTAACGTTTTTTGTTGGAAATCGTCGTGTAAGTGCATATCCGTGTTGTTTGCATCAAATGTAGTGAATCTTGAGTTATCCAGAAATTGTGGGACGTTTTGTGTGTGTTCCCATGCCCTAGTTAACTTCAAATTCAAGGACCTTTCAAGGACATTCCAGGTCAAACACCCTCAAATTCAAGGACTAAATGTGGGAACACATTTTCATATGAGAGCAAGTGTTACCTTTTAAGATACATTGTTACAGTTCCCTTTTGAGGGTAACCCCAGGGGTAAGTGTGTCTGAATGTGTATATCAAATTCAACCAATGGTGAGGCTCAACAACAGAGACAAGGTGACGCGGGAGCCAGGAAGCATGTCACTTTCTGAAATATTGCCGAAGACAGTGTTACAGGGACGCAGGAAGTATGGCAAGGGAGATGCAGTTTACAGATCCAGGAGCTCGACTTTTTTGGATAGTAGCGGTACAGCTGATCTGTCTTTATAAATCGTATAAAACTAAAGACTCAGAGATATGAATGATGCAATACTATATAGGTACTCAAAATTAACATGAGATTAGCAAAAACAGTGCGTGTTGTGTGACCTCTCACAATCTTGCTTGCATTGTAAATGGACCTCAGGAAAAAAAACAAGCAGTTCACAAAACTTAATGGAAATGCTAACCAGACCCTTACAGAAAGCGGATTTTATTCTGGCTCTTACCTGTATAGGTGATGGTTTCTCCCAGCCCATTTCAAAGATGCCCATAAGCAGCTCCCGTTTCAAGCAGTAATCCTCAAACTCATTTCCCTTGGTCGCCGTCACATCCTGTAAAAATTAATTATTGGAAATCAATAAGTTCCTGGCAGGTTTGTCCAGAACACAAGCAGCACAGAAGAGGACTCTGGTTTAGGTGTTATTGTCAAGTCACAGCCTCACAAAAAGAAACTTACTGAAGTTTTCATGCGCATGTCCTTAGGAGGAAGCTTTAGATTCTTCTTCCAGTCATCCCCAGGCCTAACAGGAAAATACAAAAAGAATTGTATCACCTTAATGAAGAAATTAACACATTATTTATATACCTAACCTACAGTCACTTACTTAATGATGGTGTTGGCTGTGGGTGAAGGCTGGGGGTTGCCGTTGTTGACTGTGCTGGAGCCCTTGACCTGGGCTGGCTGTGTTGTTTGTGGGCCCCCTCCACCACCTCCAGGGCCCCCTGCTGGCTTCACAGAGCCTCGCATTTGGCCATTCTGATTCGACAGTCCCAGAATAACCGGATTCTCCATTCTGGCTGTACTCATGACTTATATATTTATTTTTTCTTCCAAACAGCGAGTAACAATATCAGCGGCGATAATACTTATCCTGATGGGTTCGCAAAATTAATTCGCAAATTCCCACACCACTCTCAGTGTCCGAAGCGCACAAAAAAGTTAAAGCAATATGTTTGACCAGGTCCTTTTTTCTTAATATGCAAGTCTGTTGTGGTGCATCTCAACGTGAATGTCATTCAAGCAACAGTTTAAAGATATTATATGCAGGAAGATTTGATTATCCTTCAACGAATGAATGAATTCGGTCTCCGCAAAAGGAACGTTTCACAGACCAAGGGCCTGAAAGCCAGTGTTAGTCTTTTCAATTTTTCTGTCCATTCCTTTCTCTCCAAAGCATTGAGATATTAAAGGTTTCCACCTGAAAGAAAAAAGAAACATATTAAAGCTCATAACATTGATGTGACTTCAATGCAGCACTAGCCACTATTGTATTGTAAGGTACATGCCAACCAACAACACAAAGGGGTACAACAATTGCATGGGAGTCAACAGACGAAATTCTGTATAAACAATGAATAATAATGCAACAAATAGACACATTAAATTAAAGTTATTTTATTAAGAGTTTTGTTAATTACATGTAAAATGTATAAATAGAAAAAAAACTAGCTCTGACAGAAGGGGTAAGTCCAATTTAAGAGCATTTGTAACCAAGCTGCAAGACTCAACAACAAAAAGTTCAAACAAACTGTAATGGGTCCAAGTTCTTAGATGTCAAACGTAATGGCAACAGCACCTGGCACAAAGTCAAACCGGATAGGCCTTTATATGAAAACAGGCCAGTCACTAGTGAAATACTTATACCCAATTACTTATAAAGAAAGCCTAAACGCCTACACTTTTTAGAAGTGTTTTAGTAAAACCCGTACAATAGGAATTGTGACTAGACAGCTGGAAACCCTAGTTAAAAATAACCAGCGAATGCGGCTAAGCTGGCAGGTGTTAACAGGGACCATGACACTCAAAACTCACATAAACTAAGAAAATGTGTTACAAACAATGAAATATGTCTATAATTTGATTCACATTATTCATTTCAATCTGAATTTCCTACGCGAAAATCGCTTTATGACGGCTAGTGCTAATGTTAGCTACGCAGCTAAACTGACAACCGTGTTTTTTTAACAAACAGCTCAAATTACATGTAAATAAAAACATATAAATATAACCTCGTTTTAAGACAATGTCTGCTATTTTCAGTACAATTTAATTTTACAAAAATAAGAAAAACAGCGCTCGAGTTTAATGTTAGTGCTAGCGCGTCCACATACAGGCCTGCACGCGCATTAAATCTCGCAAGACTCCCCGTTGCAGGTTAGAAGGGAAACAAAGATTCATTTTAACAACGACCTTGAAGTGTATGTAAAATAACACTTTAAACAACATTTAAAGCCTTTGGCTGAACGCAGTACCTGAGCCAAGTATAAAGCTGCAATACCAGAGATGACAATGTAAACATACGACCACAAAGACACGCACGAATTTAACTAAAACGTCACAAATCGTTAAAAAGCTGTAATTATGACATGCAGTATACTCACAAGCGGTGGTTGATAATCTCTCTCCGTGTATTTGTGTTTGTAAGTTTGAAGTGTAGAGTTGTGACATATATTTGGGGGTGTAAAGCGAGTGTGCAAGATGGCTCCCAATCATCTTTAAACCCTCCCATAAGCAGTCACATGAGAGCCCTGTCTAATCCAAAAAAATAAAAACCACTCGTATTAGATTTACTATATTAAAATATTTCTTTCTTTTTTAATGTAAAAATGCATGTTTACTACATTTGAAGTGTCTTTATATTAGGGCTATTCGCATTTTTATTTTTATATATTGTGTAGGTGTATGAGGTCATTTTTTAAATCTCAAATTACATATTTTCCTTTAAAATATAATATATCGTTATAATTACTTAATTCTTACCGTAGGTCTAATTTATTTCAACTTGGCTTTGATACAAACCTAAAATCAGCTGGCATGTGAAGAGATCAACCCACCTGGGCTTCTCTAATTGATGATCTATGCCTTCATTCTAAAGAGCACTTTCATTTATTGTAGTCACTCAAAATGAAGAGGTTGCCTTTTTGCTCTTTGTTTTCAAGATGTAATACTTGTTTTTTCATGAGAATTGAGAATGTGCACATGCAGGAATGCCTTGATTGAAACACCTGTGGACTTTATGGGTACTTAATTATTTGCTTTAGGTAGCTGAATGACTCCCACTGACCAATTAGACCAATATAAACTGAAAAGAATGAAGGGATGACGCATTTGTGTATGTTAAAAGCAATATTATAAAGCAATTGAAAAGAGTTTTAATATAGCTTTCTTAGAAAGAAACTTTAAAAACAAATTAAATTTTTTATTATCAACTGTGTAAATATGTGTACTGTTACACCCATGTCAAAATAATCACATTGAGCATGCAAAAGTTAAGCGTTTATTGACTGAGTGTTACTGCATGTAAAATCAAATACACCCAGCATACCCAAATTTTATAATATGTTCCAGCAAAGGACAGTTTAGATTTGGGTATTATAATCATACATTGACTTTAATAATGAAATTTTAAACATAATAATGTTACCCTGTCTACAGTCTCATAATCGGAGGTTACCAAAACTTTTCATTTTTTGAAATGTTTTGTATAATCTATCCACCTACCAACATATTTTTATGGAAAAAAACTTTTTTTATTGCAATAACCTATCAAATAACTTACATTATACCACAGGGCTGTTGAATGCTTTATTTCGATTGGTTGAAAATGTTCCACAGGCATCAGGGCCGGTTCTAGATATTTGGAGGCCCTAGGCAAAATTTATGTTGAAGGCCCCTCACACCCCTCTAATTTTCAGAATAATGTGAGAACGTGTTTTCTACTGCTTAAGAAATCAGATGAGCACTACTAATAAACATGTTTTTCCCCATTACTTTTACTTTTTATTAAGTTTTATCAACAAATTGATTAACTTTATGCTAAAATGTAATTAGAAATTATGCAAAACCACATGTGTTAAAAATTTTAAGGGAGTTACATTTATTAAAAACACCACCTTTTTGGGATAACACAGGATAACAGTTTTGGTTTCTCCAAAGAGTAAAATTAAAAAGACAACAATACATTGCAAAAACCCTAACCGTAAAAAAATTACAGGTGAACACCTCCTAGACTACTTTTATTGTTTTTTATTTTAACTTGGTATAAAGAAGAATTTCCCTCTTACTTAACCAATATACAGTATAGTCTATCAGACTATTGCAATACCTTTTTATAAACTACCATAAATATCCATACAAATCAGCTGCCACTGGAAGTTAAACAGACAAACTACTTTCATGATTTGAAAACTAAAATAAAGTGTAGAGGACTTACAAGATATACAGACAGTTTACTTTAGGTAACGCCAGTTTTGTTTGCTGTTCGACTTTTAATACAAACTTTTTTAAATACAAACTTAATTCTTGCAGTGGCGGCGCCGCATAAAGTTTAACTCACCTTAAAACTTTATTTAATGCTGTCAGTAGTGATTGTCGGACCAACGCACATGGACTTAGCAGTTATGGAGGCCCCCCTTCCAAGCTTGAGCATTTGCCTACTCTGCCTATAGCTAGCGCCGGCCCTGACAGGCATTTATTTTCAATAAATGCACACTTGACCTGTAAATGTCTTAAAATAAGCACCTGAGCAATTTCTTAGCAATGTCTGTGGTAACCGTGGTATAAGCGTAATAACTGACTCCGGTCCTTTGGATTATTTGAAAATAATGCACACCCAATTAATTTTGAATTATTCAACGACCCGTCATCAATTATTCCCCATGTATCATATCAAAATCCTTCTCATTGGTTGTTATAAATTGGACTAAACTTTTTTTGTGTGCCATACACTGCAACAGCCAAGAGATTTTCCACGATCTTGTCACACTGTGCGACCCATAAGTGGGTCCCAACCCACAGTTTCAACAAACAGCTAAAATTACGTGGAAATAAAAATATAAACATAAAAAATTACTTAAATTGGTAAAACCCAAAAAAGATTTTTCAACTTAAATTTTTGTGAGAGTTTATAAAACTTACTTTTTTTAGGTGTTACTAATTAAAGTTGTTTAAGTAGAGCAGCTTTCACATTTTTACAGTGTACTCAGTTTATTAAATATATCAAGATTATATTTTCACAGAATGTTCTTTACATAATGCAGGATGGTTTTAGGTAGAAAACAGTAAATCGCAAAAAAAAAAAATGACTTTAGCTGTTTTTTCAGACTGGGTCACATTAGTTTTGTTTCAGTACTTCCTGGAAACATGGTTGGTTGACTTCCATGTGCATTGTGTTCATGTGCATGTGTGTTATATTTATAGTAGCCTACCACTACACCCTAAGGGGCAGTTTCCCGGACAGGGTTTAAATTAATCCAGGACTAGGCCTTAGGTAGGCTATACTAAGACATTTAAGTAGTTTTTACAAACATACCTTACAAAAAACAATACTGGTGTGCATCTTGAGACAAAACAATGGCACTGATATGTGTTAAGATATGTCAGTAATATGTTTTTAAATTAAGGCAGATCAAACATGCATTTCTGGGAAACCACTTTATACATATTATCAACATTTCCTTTGAACTATAGCCACCATTTGCCAAGAAACCATACATTTTCAAAACATCCATTTAATAAAACTTTTTGTTAAAAAATACTTTTTTAGAAATATGTAAACACAATTTATAATTGTCTTCAAAACTACACTGTAAAAAAATTCCGTAGAAATTGCGGGTTGCCGGTAACTTACCGTAGATTTACATTTATGTTTTTTTTACTGGCAACATTTTGTTCAAAGTTAAATGAACATTAAACATTTACAAGTCTTTATCTTTACAGAGTAAAACTAAAAAAAAACAGCATCAAGGGAAACATTCTGGAAAACAAAATCTGGAGCAAAAAAAACAGAAAAAGGTTGATGATGATTTCTGGTTCCCAGAATGCTTTACATGAGGCTGTTATTGTATAGTTTTATTCTGTAAAGATAAAGACTTTTTAATACTTCAAATTTATTGAACTTTGAACAAAATCTTGCCAGTAAATAACATAAATTTAAATCTACGGTAAATTACCGATAACCCAGCTTCAATAACATTGTAATTTCTACTGAATTTTTTTACAGTGTAATCGCATTTAAGCATAATTAGTTGATAAGGTTTTGGTAATGGAATGAGAAAAAGCAATTTAGTCAAGTATGTCCAAAACATCTGTGTGAAAGTGACCTTAATAAAGTGACAGGTTAATTTTAACTTGGCCAGATTACGGAGAAAACCATAAAGGTGTTAAGTATTTGTTCTGCTGAGTGCTTAAATGAAAACCACGTTTTTGCAAGAATGGCAAGTTATAGAATCTGACTGAATTACAAGATTGTGGGGAAAAAATTTATGTAAAGTAAGTGTGTGGGCTGCATTGTTCTTTTCTTTTTCGAAAACCATAAACCTAGTGAAAGTTTAAAGAGGTGTGTCTTGAGACTTATAGCGTAAATGATCCGTCGATTGGTGAAGTGGTTCACGACCTAAAAATCTCTTATTGTTTCCTCTTTGCTGGAGCAGAGGACGTACACTTTTAAGACAATAGTGTGGTTGCCTTCATTATCACGAACATGGACGGGATAACAAACAATATCGTTATTGAAGTGAGTATTTCAAAGTTTCTTAACATTTGTTTTTTTATTACATTAGTTTTAATTATTTACTAGATTTTGTTTAGTTGGTCATTACAAATTCAACTGCTGAAATCTGTCTAAGCTCCATTGATTAGGAAAGAAACACTTTATACAAAAAATAATCACCCTGTCTGTAAAAACCCAGCTAATGTCATTTTTGTGTGATTTCCATAAAATCATCCTACATAATGTTAAAAACATGGCGTGAAAATATAATCTTGATATCTTTAATATTGAGTAAGATCATGTCAAAGATTAGAAGTTAAAGTGAAATCAATGTAATACCAACCTTTGATGATCAATCTCATTATCAGAAAAAGTTAAAACCACTTTAAGTTTTGGCTTGTGATAAGTTGACTTGACAATTTATAAAAACAAGTTGAAATATATATCTTATATTTTTATGTTACTTTTTGTACACTATTTGTACACTGTATAAAAAATACTTTGCTGCCTTAAAATTTTTTGTTGAATCAACTCAGATTTACAAGTCATTTTAACTTACTATTATTTATCTTGACTAGAGATGAGTTGTTATAACTATAGGTGAGTTGTTATAACTTATCAAATTAAGTTGACTTTTCTTAACTATATTTTATAAGTTGTGACAACTCATCTCTGTTGACATGACTTGTAAATCGGAGTTGATTTAACAAAAAATGTTAAGGCAGCAAAGTATTTTTTACAGTGTAATAATACTGGAACGTTTTAAAATATTTACAATTTTTCCAAAATTTTGCATTCATGCTATTATTGTCCTAAAATCAATTTTTAAATACTAAAAAACAGGAAGTGAGATGTTTACTTTTAATAACATCCTGTGAACATGACAGGTGGACCGCAGCATATTGTGGAGTCAAACAAAATAAATGTAAAATCCTGGCTAAAAGCCTTTGTTACTTATTACATAAAATCCTAAAAACCTTTTTGTGAAAATATAATCTTGATATTTGTAATATTAACTGAGAAAGATCATGTCAAAGATTGAAATCACTGACTGAAATCAAACTTTGATGCTCCTATTCTCATCATTAGATTATGAGACTTTAGCCTGGATTTCACAGACAGGGTCACAAATACCCTTTGAATTAAGATTCTATTAATTAATCACCATTAAAAAATGTAAAGAAGCATTTGATTGTTCAATATTGGTGTCTGTTATTAATGCAGAATATATATTTTCTTATTTTTAGAACATTGATTACACTGGCTGGGGATATGAAAACGTGACAGAGAACCCATTAGATATGAAATCGTATACATGTGACAATACGACCTCACTTCACCTATTTCACACCGTGTTCCAACCCCTTATATTCGGTTTGGTGTTTGTCCTGGGTCTGGCTGGAAATGGCCTCCTCCTGACGGGCCTACTGAAGCGCTGGAAAAACCTACGCATCACAGAGATTTACCTGGTACACCTGGCATTAGCTGACCTTCTCCTCCTCCTCACGTTCCCCTTTGCAGTCACTCAAGGGGTGGCCGGGTGGGTTTTCGGAGATTTTCTTTGCAAGCTATTGGGCCTCATCAATCGCCTAAATTTGGTTTGTGGGAGTTTACTTTTGGCATGTATTGGCATCGATCGTTACCTCGCTATTGTGCATGCCATCCCCAGCCTCCAAAGTCGTCGGCCTCGGATCGTTCATTTTACCTGTGGGCTGGTCTGGCTCCTCTGCCTATTTGTGTCCATGCCCAACATGGTGTTCCTATCTGTGGCAGCAAGGGATGATGACGGACACACTCGGCTCTCCTGTACCTATAACAGTTATCCCGACCATGCACGCCGCTGGAAGTTGGTCAACCGATTATTCACACACCTGCTGTGCTTCTTCCTGCCTTTAATGGTCATGGTATACTGCTACACTGCCATTATCATCACTCTGTACCAAAGCCAAAAAAGTCTGGAGAAGCAAGGGGCTATGCGGCTGGCCCTTCTGGTTACATTAGTGTTCTGCCTGTGCTGGCTGCCATTTAACATCTCTATTCTGATTGACACTTTGGAAGATTTGAAAGTCATCCTTGTGGATGATTGCCATGTTCGAACGATGTTGAAACAGACAATTATAGTCACAGAAAGCATTGGCTATACCCACTGTTGCTTGAATCCAGTCCTTTACGCCTTCACAGGGGTACGTTTCCGGCGAGACCTCCTGCAGTTGCTATCGAAAAGGAAGTTTTTGCGCTTATGCCTGTCAGGGCCGAGAGTTGAAAGTCAGCGGAGTGTGTCTGTTACAGAAGCTGCGACCACAACAACAAGCAACCACTATTTCTAAGGAACAGCTGAGGTTTTTGAAACAACTATACTTGTTGAACTAACAATTTTATTGTACATGCAACATATGGATTTTTGAATTGCCAATCAGCAAATCTGCAGTGTCACTTCTGCATTAATTCCCTGTACATTGCCTTAACCAAAGGATGGACACAGCAATGCACACAATGTGACTATATAAAAAAAATTAAGCTTTTGCATCATGCCTAACTATAGTGCTAAAGTGCTTTGCATTGTGTATTATACTGTACTGACCCTTGTCCAAATTACAGTAAATGTCATTTACTTCCAAATGATTTTGAAATAAAAACGTAATACAAAATTTTTTTTTTGTGATGTGATTCCCAGTCAAAAGCCCCCCAACACAACCGTCACAAGGTCAAGACAAAGTTGCTGAACAGAATCTTTTTCTTATTTGTTATTATATTTCTAATAAAACACAGTATACAGAACAGTTGCAAACAAGCACAAAATGCATCTTATTTACAGCAACTATATATATATATACTTTATATTAATATATAGATATTTATATATTACCTTCCACAACAGTTTGGTAGCCAGAATGTAAGTAGAACTTAAAAACCCATAGGCTTTTTCTGCTTTCACCTTTGCAATCAAACACATTAATTAGAAATATACATATCTTACAAATATCTTTAAAAATGGCTTTAGATTTTACTTAATTGTAATGATATTCCTCAACAGCTAGCTTTTCTCCCAAAGTTCACTTCAGCATCAAGAAAATATAACTGAAAGCAATGCTTTTAGCATTTGATGCCACAGTTAAATCGACAGCAATGAAAACGTAACCAGTAAGAAACAAAGTTTTTACAGTTTTCTAAAGAAGCCCAATTAAAAGGGCATGTTGGCCATATTTCCAGGTCCGTAACCCAATGGGCTGTCCAGTGACATGCTCCTTTGTCTAAGACTCTGAGGGCCCATCATGCCTGACTGTGAATGTGGGGGTCCCATCATAGGCCCCTGAGGAGACATGAGGGGGCCCTGTTGGCCAAAGTGCTCCCCGGGCAGGGCCATGCCCCGCTGCTTAGCCTGCATCATCATCAGATTCTGCTGGGCCATGAGATTATGAGGGTGCTGCTGTGGAGAAAGCATGCCGCGGGGAGGGTGGGAGGGGTGTTGTAAGAGGTTGTTAGCCATCATGGCCTGCTGCTGCTGATGATGGTGTTGTTGCTGAAGCTGCTGTTGTGGAGACATGCCTGTCCTGCCCATCATATGCCCTGGGTGGCAAATGGGCCCCATCCCAACACCTGAACCCATGCCCCTTGAGCCAATCTGAGGCATGCCCATACCTGGGCGCATTCCACAATGTGTTTGTGATGGGTGTAGAGGCAGCTGCTGCTCAGCCATCATGTTCTGTAGGTTAGCAAGGTGGGGGTTGGAGGATGGGACACTATGGGGCGGTCCAGATGAGGAGAGCTGCTTGAGAAGTTGAGCAGAAGAAGCCTGTTGAGGCGGTTGACCCTGGTGAGGATTCTGCTGGGACATGGCTTCACTCTTGGGGAAGTACTGTAGGGTGCTGCTGGGCTTGTCCGAAGGAATGATACGGGAAAGGTCAAACTCGGGAATGCCTGTATGTGTGGGCCTGATGACCTCACTCAGGTCTGGACCATCACCCATGGATAAGGATGGAAAAGAGTCTGATTGGTGAGGAGGTCGCTGGTGAGACATGCCTTTATTTAGAAGGTGCATCTGTTGAGGGGGTAGAACATCATCAGGGCGTTGAGGGTACTGTTGTCCCATACCAATAGGGGAATGAAGAGGTCCCTGCATTCGAGGGAATCCCCCCATTTGGTTCTGAGGGTGAAGTGGGGAAACATTACATCCTATTCCATCAGGAGGTCCCCCGCCACCTCCCATTATTGCTGAGGCCATTCCTGGCATGCCCATTGTGTTAGGGGATGGGAGCATGGGCCCAGACGGGTCATGTGATAGCTGCTGACCTCCTTGGAGAACCATTCCCATGGGACTCTGCGGACCACTGTGAGGTCCCAATGAACCCTGGGAGGAAAGCAGCATTTGCGCAGACTGATGATTTCCCATGTTTCCTTTTGAAAAATAAGTCAAACCATTAACCACTCTATTAAAATATCATATCCATCTATCTATCTATCTATCTATCTATCTATCTATCTATCTATCTATCTATCTATCTATCTATCTATCTATCTATCTATCTATCTATCTATCTATATATATATATATAAAACTTATAATAATATAAAAAACAAGTGACGATCTGAAGATGTTTTTTTATTTAGTTACTCATATTATGCAGTTCAAGATTCTGATTATTTTAAAAGTGATCAAATATACCTGACATGTTGATTCCAGGCATGAGAGGTCTATCGGGTAGCATCTCATCATCTGATGTAGCAATTGTCTTGATGGCTTCATGGTAAAGTGGAGTGGAGCTAGGCATGGCATACTTTGACATCTGAGACATAATAAGGGAAAGAGGATTCTGGGATGGGGGGGCATCTGGTGAGGATGTGAAAGGCAAACTTGAATTGATAGAGTTGGGTGGTTGACTGATGGGTGTTGAGTTTGAACTCCTAGGTGGCAGAGACATGCCTGGAGAAAAAAAAACATTAGTATTGTCAAAAAATGTAAACCATTACGCTTACTGAAAGATCATATTTACCCCAAAAACTAATCAATACATTACAGAGCTTAAGTTTACATTTTGTGAAAACCAGTGGCGGCTCGTGACTGCTCTTCCGAGGATACGCTAATTCAAAATAAGTGTTCGGATTGTCACGTGTGTGTTTCCCTTTTCCAAAATATGTGTCCTGCGTGTGGAGAGATCCTGTGTGCATCACGTGTTTTGCCAAATAATTGCCTGCTGCACACGCGTCAAAACCGTTTATGATAAAAGAGACGCTCACGTTCCCTAAATACACGCAAGACACTCCCTTAACAGTAAACTCTGATTACGCATGAGATTATGCGAGTACCTGGCAAACGCGAGGGTCTCTTTTCAAGTTCAAGGCAGCAGGCACTTATTTTGGCATGACACGTGATGCACACACAATCTCTCAAAGTGCAGAACACATATTTTGAAATGACAAACTACACACATGACAAGCTAGATACATGTTGTGACGAACTTCGCATCGTGCGCTTCTAAAAAAGAAGTCACCAGCCGCCACTTGTGAAAACTGATTTTACCTGTATCCGTGGAGCTGCTCCCGGCAACCTTTACACTAGATGCCCCCCCAGGACTGGGCATAGCTGTCTTGGGTGAGGCAGTCCAGCCAGGTGAAGCGACAGGCATGGATGGAGATTTAAGGTGGCCAGGAGAGCCAGATGGTGACCGAAGACCAATGGAAGGGCCCATGACCTGGGGGGACTTGATAGAGCTGGAGGAGGGAGTTCCAGCCCCTGAAGCTGCTGGTAGAGGTGGGTGAGGAGGACCACTCTGTGCTAAGTGGCTGGGTGATTTCAGGCCTGCTGCAGAAGGTGAAGGCATGAGAGGTGATGGCTCCTGGCTAAGAGAAGGTGATTTGAGCTGGTGAGATGGAGGTATGGCTGGGGACCCTATTGGATTAACACTAATGGACAAGTCAGGAGGATGTCGGTTACCAAGATCTATACCCCTTGAGCCACTGTTCATTGGAATGTGACTAAGTCTTGTGGTACTGTGCATGTGGGGGGGGCCTGGTTGATCTGTTACAAACATCTCAGGGCCTGGTTGGTGAATATATGAGCCATCACCTTGACTACCAGGAAATGAGCTCTGGTTGGGAAACTGAAGGGGTCCTTCTGGACCAGGGATCATTCCTTTGTTAGCACGACCATTTTGTGTAGCCCTAATGCGAGAGATGTCTTCTGGGTTCAACATCTCCCCAAGAGGGCCACCAAGTCCAGGACCTCCCCTAAGCTTCTGTGCCAACAACTGCTGTTGCGGATTCATGTTCATGCCCATATTCATGTTTAGATTACCTCCCAAGGGAGAGTCTATTATGTCTCGCATTGTAGGGCCACTGTCATTACCTACTCCACCAATGGGAGAGCCCATTATAGCCCGCGAACCAGGAAAGTCCATTGGATCGCCACGGGAGGGTTGCCCACCTCCCATTCCAGGATTAGGAAAGCCTGGTCCTCCAGTGTTATCCATCATCCTCGGACCTCCAAGCCCTGCTTGCTGTTGCTGCCTAGATATTTGATGCATGTGTAGTCTGCGAAACATCTCTTCCCGTGTTAGAGGGCGATCCAAATCTCCCTGAAAATGCTGAGGTCCACCAGGTCCCCCTGGAGGGTAACACCCATGAAATGGACCTCCACCACCCATGTTTGGGGGAATTTCGTCTAACCAACCCATGCCTGGCCTTGAAGGTCTTTGAGGCCCTAACCCTTCCATGGCTAAAACTCCCCCAGGGCTTTCTGGGTATCCTCCACCACCCGAGGGGCCTCGCATCTGTCCAAGAAACCTTGGCCCTCGAGGGCCCTCATGATGCATGTCCATTATTCTAGCATTCCCTCCCATTCCTCCCCCTACCATTGGCCCTGGCCCCCACTGTTGATCACCAGGTTTACTGTGATATGGGGGTGGGGGGCCCCTTATGAGCATTGGAGGGCCACCAGGCATGCCCATCTCTGACATCATGCGAAAATGCTGAGGATGTTGGTGAGGGTTAATCTCCTGTTGTCGCCTTTTCTCTTGGTAGTATTCTTCCTGCAGCTTCCTCCAAGCAAGCTGCTCTGGCGTAACTCCTTCAGGCCCCATCAGTGGCCCCATATCTAACCCTGAGGGTGAGGAAAGATGGTGAGAGTGTGGTGGCATACCATGGTGTGGGCCCATAAGTGATTCATCCAATCCAGGACCACCAATATTCTGTGTTTGTGAGATGATGGACTGTAATGGTTCCTCATACTTTTTCATTCCACCAGGCGGCATACCAGCATTGTTATTGTGGTAGTTATCAGTACCGCCCCCACCATTTTCTCCATCTTCCAACCCTCTAACGCCATCATTACTATTATTGTTGTTGCCATTAGTGCCATTAGGGTTGCTGTTAGGGCCTCTTGGTTCCTCATGACCTGCACCAGCACTACTACGGAGAAGCAACCTCTCAATGTCTCGAAGAGTTTGCAAGGAGCGTTCACGATGCTCCAGTTGCTCCTTAGAGAGGCCATCTGTGTTTCCCGGTCCTCCTTGCTGGCCTGGCTCACCCTGGCGGTGTGCAGGACTTGAGGAAGGAGACACACCTGCACCATGGTGGGGAACTGTACCTGGCCTGTCCAGTCCATCTGATCCAGAAATCCCTACAGACTGCGGGCCAGCACCTCCTGGACCCATCGAATGAACCGCAGAGCGGCTGTTGCTCCCTGTCATTCCTCCTCCTCTATGACTTTGGGTTGGCTCACCATCTGGATGGCCTGTGGAAGGAGTGCTGGTACCTGGAAGATGTCCTCCCACAACACCAACAGAAGCTGGCCGGGGTGTACCGCTTTGGGATTTGGGTGTGCCAATGGGTGGAGTGTGACTAGAGCTGATCTGTTCACTTAGGTTGGTGAGTTTTCCAACTCCAATAGACTGCTCAGAGAATAGACACAGAAAAAAAGAGAAAGATGTGGATGAAGTGGCTGTTAAATGTGATTTTTCAGCTTAACACATAACAAAGGATTTTCAACTATTCTATTTCTCATTATTTCTTAACAAAAACAGGAACAAAGACAACCACTGTGATTTAAATAGCCATTTTATACAAATACAGAGTCTCACACCACGTAACACCTGCAAAAATGTTAGTGAGGGCACAATTCTTACAATCTACTTTTAAAAGTGTACACATGAATTATGTTTACAAACATACTACATGTAGCCTATGCATTTCATTATCAAGCATAACAACAGGGTGGTTTGTATATGTCTATGTGTAGGGACAGACCTGGTCCAGCTTGGAGCGGGGGACATTCTGCTGGTGATACAAGAGAATGGAATCTGTGTGGCCATGCATCACTGCTTCTGCAGCGCTGCAGAACAAATGCAAATATTCTGTCTTGGTATATGGTCTTGGCTCCAAAAAAGGAAAATGTTTGTGGTATATACTGAATATACAATCAGTTTAGTCTTGCATTGATTTCTTTTTATTATTTCATCCTAACTAAAACAAAACTATAGTCATTGTCATGCTCACTGCATTTTTTACAATTATAAAGAAAGCTTGTTTCCTGTTTTCTATTCTATCATGTGAAAACGGCACACTACTACAGCTATTACAAGACGGTGGTGGAAAATGGGCTGCTAATAAGTGCATTTGACTCACAATCCTTTGTTGTGGCTTCATCAAAGTTTTGAATACAAAAATACTGACAGCAGAGTCTGCTGGAAAGGGAAAAAGTAGTCACACTAACCTGTTGGCTAGGCTGGTGGTAAAAACATACAAGATTTGCTGAGTTGGGCGAGAATGCAGGTCTGGGCGAATACCGGGTCCGTGACCAGAGCCCAAACCTGGACCTCCTGGATCATTTACAGGACCAGTTGTAGATGAACCAGAGTGAGCCTGACTAGGACACATCACATGCTCTCCTAAATGAGTGTCAGAAGAGAAAAAGGAAGACAGAAGAAAAGCAAAGGGATAAATATATAAGGAATTTGATCTTGTTACAAATATTTTAGTGCCAAAATACATTTTACTGCACTGAGTGTAGTCAATTATAGAATACACATAGCTAATATGGACCAGAAACTAAATCACCAGTAATCTGAAAGTTT
This sequence comes from Paramisgurnus dabryanus, assembly GCF_030506205.2. NCBI lineage: Eukaryota > Metazoa > Chordata > Actinopteri > Cypriniformes > Cobitidae > Paramisgurnus > Paramisgurnus dabryanus. The sequence continues at coordinate 39,429,608 of NC_133345.1, read as the reverse complement.
TAGAAAGCACTGGTTTATTAAATCAAAATCATATATGTAAAAATTAATGTAGACTTACAAGTCTACCATAACAAAATTACCATGGTATAATGGCGGTATCAGACTGTATTTTACAAAAATAAGGTTTGTTTGTGCATAAAATATGTGTGTGCATTGTGTGTGTGTGTATATATATATATATATATATATATATATATATATATATATATATATATATATATATATATATATTTATTTATTTAGATTTTGATATATTTTATATTATCTATAAATAAAAATAAAAAATGCAACAAAATTTTTTTCTTAAATATATGCATATATGTGTGTATTTTTTATATAAATAATAATTACACACAACACACATTTTCCATTGCTTAGTACCCCACGGCTTGGGTCGGGTCAGCTTACTTTTGGGGGCTTTTCCACTGGGCACAGTACGTAGTACCCAATACTTTTTTTTAGTACCACCTCAGTTGAGGTTCCAAGCGAGCTGAGCTGATACTGAAACGTGACGTGAAAACACTGAAGAGCACTGATTGGTCTGAGATAATCGTGACTAGCGTTATGCTAAACGCAAGCTTTCCCCCTGCTTTTGCTGTCTCGAGTAAACCTGTTGTCATCTGCGCTTTATTGTAAGTTCCCAAACTCCATTTTAGCAGTGAAAAACACCCACAGGCTGAGAATCAGGAACACCATACCAATCTTCTTAATATTTTGCAAAAGCATGTTACAGTATTCAGAAATGTACAACAGCAAAACCATCAAAAGTCAATGAGAAATTTGTTCTGTCCCAGAATCTCAGTGTCAGTGTCTTCCTGCTGCTCTAACCACAAGCCTTCATCCACATCACAGGCAACCTAAACAGAGCATAAACCCTCTTGACAACACACCATATAAGTCACACCACAGTCCAACTACTCTGGGGTCCTGCTCTTCCTCATACTCTTCCTCCTCATTTACCACCTCTTCTTCATACCTCCTCTGCCTTTCAGACGGTTTCCATACATTGTTTGTTTAAACACACAACACACATGTACACTTTGTGCTGGTTTATATTGTGCATAGTTATTAAAAGAAACATCATTACAAAAAAGTGTAAAGAATTTTTAGTTGTTATGTTTCCTATGTGGTAAATGTGTTGTACTTGCGTTTAACTTCTGACACCTGTCTGTAGAATTTTGCCATCATGGTGTGAAATGTGTGTTAGTGAGTAAGAAGCTTGTGTTTAGTTTTGCGAACAAAGGTGTCTAACTACCTTAAATTGTTTAAGGTTTTGCCAAAAGAGAGAATGATTTGACAAATGGGCTTTGGAAATTGAGTATTTAGTTCAGAAAATTGTGTTTAGTGTTTTATCAATTTAGAAGGACTGTAGGATGTTTACTGTAAAAAAAAGACGACTAATGTTCCGGAAAACCACAAGGAGGAGCTAAATCCCACAGAAACACTTTCCAAATCTTCGCTTCACGAGTTTCTGATAGGTTGCCATTTACATCAATAAGTTATGTGGGCAGATATGAAACCCTGAAGATTAGTGAAAAATACAAAAAACAAACAGGCCATTTACTGTTAAAGTCACATGAAATGAAAATGGGAAATTTTATTAAAAATAGGGGAACATATCAAAGTTACATAACTACATCATTAAACCTTCAATCATTTTAAATTTCTGCTACATTTTAACCAGACAAGGTTAAGGTTAGACCATTAGATATATTATGTTTGAAAGGGCAATACTAAGTCATATTAGTGTGATGATATGTTTACTGTATGTGGGGTGTGTGCAGGTAATGTTTCATGACACACCTCAGTCACATGATCACACAGATGAAGAAACCGAGACCTTTAATGCTGCTGCATAGCAGGCTGAAACTAAAAGTTTACATCTCCCTGATTTTTAATACTACATGATGTTACCTGATGCTTTTGTGTTAGTTGTTTAGAGGTTTCTTGTTTGTCCTGAGCCATTAATTAAACTGTTCACTAATCTTCAGAAAAATCCTTCAGGTCCTGCAAAATCTTAGCTTTTCATGAATCCTGCTGACTTCTTGAGCATCACTGAATGTTTATATCTATCGTAATAGTTGTGCATGAGTCTCTTGATTGTCCTCAATATGAAAAGATGAATCTCAACATGTCAGGAATTAGACAAACATAAAGGGGCAGTTTCCAGGGTTTAGATTTATCCAGAACTTAGGTACATATTAGGACATTTTAGTAGTTTTTACAAACATACCTTACGAAAAAAAATACTGGTGT